>NC_085137.1:279726190-279895310 GCF_035046485.1 Aedes albopictus | reverse complement strand
GTATGGATAAACTTTAAATTTGACCGCATCAACCCGGAACAAAGCTTTTTTGACTTATTTTTGCGTCCAAAACAACTGTGCAAAATTTGGGACCGATTGGTTGCGTCCCCGTATTCCGCATTGTGGTTGAAATTTGTATGGAAGTTAGTATGGGAAAACGTACTTTTTTTGCATTTTACTCATAAGTTGAATTCTTTTGTCTAATACCGTTTAACTAATGACGTTAAAGTATAGCCTAGGATATACCGAAAAACTTTGCCGAAGACCGCAAAGTGATCCGACGCTTGTGAAAAAAGTTATTCGCTTGGTAACTTAGGCCAAAAACTGAGATTTTATTATTGATGTTATTCCTTTACATGTTAAATGATAAGCACCACCAGGCAATCTGTGCGTTATAACTTGTTTCACAAGTGTCGGATCACTTTGCGGTCTTCGGCAAAGTTTTTCGGCATATCCTAGGCTATGCTTCAACGTCATTAGTAAGATAGTTTTAGACGAAAAATTTCAATTTATGAGAAAAATGCAAAAAGGCACGTTTTTCCATACTAAATTCCATACAAACTTCAATCGCAAAGCGGAATACGGGGACGCAACCAATCACTCCCAAATTCTGCACAGTTGTTTTGGACGCTAAAAGGAATCGAAAAAGCATTGTTCCAAAAAAAACGACTTTGTTGACCCAGTCTAATATATATATATAGAATGCTGTCTAGCATTCGATAAAAAAAATAATTTTATTCAATTAAACACTAAGTTACAACTCACGATTAAGACTAACTTATTCTAGACACTGAAAGTGGCTTTTATAAACTCATTATGTCAACTCAGCAAACCTATCCGCCTGGTGACTGTTCCTCTGTGGGTCCGTCGTCGATCGGGTGATCGGTCGAATCGATTAATGCGTGTCATCAGTTTATGCGTTTGCCAAAGTGCAATTCCTCATAGCGCCTGCTCGTTCGTCCAATGTGGCATGGCGCCTTACTTTGTTGTTGCTATGTCGATGTTGCCACCCTGGTGTTTCTATCTGTGTTGGTGTTGGGGTTCTGGGGCCGGCTTCCTCCTAACGTATATATATATATATATATATATATATATATATATATATATATATATATATATATATATATATATATATATATATATATATATATATATATTAGACTGGGTCAACAAAGTCGTTTTTTTGGAACAATGCTTTTTCGATTCCTTTTAGCGTCCAAAACAACTGTGCAGAATTTGGGAGTGATTGGTTGCGTCCCCGTATTCCGCTTTGCGATTGAAGTTTGTATGGAATTTAGTATGGAAAAACGTGCCTTTTTGCATTTTTCTCATAAATTGAAATTTTTCGTCTAAAACTATCTTACTAATGACGTTGAAGCATAGCCTAGGATATGCCGAAAAACTTTGCCGAAGACCGCAAAGTGATCCGACACTTGTGAAACAAGTTATAACGCACAGATTGCCTGGTGGTGCTTATCATTTAACATGTAAAGGAATAACATCAATAATAAAATCTCAGTGTTTTTGGCCTAAGTTACCAAGCGAATAACTTTTTTCACAAGCGTCGGATCACTTTGCGGTCTTCGGCAAAGTTTTTCGGTATATCCTAGGCTATACTTTAACGTCATTAGTTAAACGGTATTAGACAAAAGAATTCAACTTATGAGTAAAATGCAAAAAAGTACGTTTTCCCATACTAACTTCCATACAAATTTCAACCTCAATGCGGAATACGGGGACGCAACCAATCGGTCCAAAATTTTGCACAGTTGTTTTGGACGCAAAAATAAGTCAAAAAAGCTTTGTTCCGGGTTGATGCGGTCAAATTTAAAGTTTATCCATACAACGTTGACCCACTCTAATATATATATATATATATATATATATATATATATATATATATATATATATATATATATATATATATATATATATATATATATATATATATATATATATATATATATATATATATATATATATATATATATATATATATATATATATATATACTGAATTCTTTTTTTACACGACTTTTTTTACGCGATTTTGCGATTTTATTTTGCACGACTTTTTTTACGCGATTTTCTCGAAGTTACGCGACTTTTTTTTACGCGATTTTGGTCATTTGCGGAGGGCAAATCGCGTAAAAAAAAATATATATATATACCGTCAAGGCACCATTCACCGTGGATCTAAGAGGGTTCGGGGCAAATAAGGGCTGTCATTTGACACCAGTCTTATAAACATTGTTGGTGCCGCTTTTAATTGCCTTCATTATAGGTTAAAATTAAAGCAATATCCACAGAAGTAGAACATTTTTTACAAAATTTGGTGATATAGTACAATTAGTAAAGAGTAGTAGGGTCACCTAATTCCGTGGTAGGTCACCATTCACCGTGGTAGTAGGGACCCATTCACCGTGTATGAAAAATTTTATTCTACTTTGTTTAAAAATGATCAAAACAACCCAGCCAAGGTAATTTTCTTCGTTTAAATTCATTTCAAGTAATAACTTGCAAGATTTTATTAGAAAAACGAATGTTCAAATTTTCGATTTTTTCTAGATATATGGGACAATATGGGGCACGGTGAATGGAGACCATTGATTTTTAGGGTACCCATTTACCGTGCCTTTTTGTTTCAATTAAAAAGTACGAGTAATCGTACTTTCTTGTTAAACTTACTTCGGTAATGCAAAATACATACCTGATATGTGAATTTAATTGCTTCTTGGTGGAATAAACACGTTACTACATTTAGTTTATCGCTTAAATCACCTTAGCGTAGTTTTCGTTTTTTCACTAAGAATGCAGTGAACGAGCAGAAACCCGCTTCATGTAAACACACTTTGATGTCAAAATGATACTTTTAAATGTTTTTAATGAGCGTTTTGACATGGTAACAATACATTAGTGTTGTATTGGTGAAATTGAAGGGAAATTGTCATATCATTCAATTATAATATGGAAATAATGAAAAAAATATTCGAAGGCACACGGTGAATGGAGCCCCCACGGTGAATGGCGCCTTGACGGTATATATATATATATATATATATATATATATATATATATATATATATATATATATATACTCAAATTAATTTACTGATAGAATCTAAGTGCAGAAAGCACATAGATTACAAACGAGAGAGAAACAAATCATTCTATGTACAACTAATAAAAATGAAAAGCGAAATTGTTATAATCTATTTTTTCAATAATATATCTTGAGTATGGTAATATAAACAACAACCCTGTCAATATAAAATCCAAACACATGCATAACAAACATGAAACGAACATAGCGCGCGCAGTTAACACACATTTGTGGCGGGGACTTCGAACATTTCTTTGTCATACGTGGTGCTCCGTGGACCGTCGCTTGCTGTTTTTTTAAGGTAAGAAGTTAACTTATCATTCAGAATTCAAAAACGTTTCCAAACTACGTAGATCTCTTTTGTGTTTCTATAGAATTACACTATCTACAATGTCGACCGCTTCTCCATCGTCACCACCAGGGCGGACTCGTGAACCATTCGGGAGCTACTGGATACAGCTGCGACTGGGAGCTTGCCGAGGAGCTTGCAGTGAAGACGTGCTATGAGCATCTGAAGTACATAATGTTAAGTCAGGTTTTATGTAATAAAATATCAGCTCGGTTGTAGACTATGCGAAACTTGGATTTATTTACATTTTGAAGCTATCCCCACGTGTAAATCGTATTATTATTCGTCATAATGAAAGCTATGCACTGAACGATTGAAAACCAATAGCAGCGCACATAAATTATATCATGATTGAATCGGTAAGGATTCAATAGCGCTGCACATATTTTCCAAGTGCAAAAGGCAAAAGCAACTGGTCACAATCTACGTTATATATATATATATATATATATATATATATATATATATATATATATATATATATATATATATATATATATATATATATATATATATATATATATATATATATATATATATATATATATATATATATATATATATATATATATATATATATATATATATATATATATATATATATATATATATATATATATATCCAAACAAACTGTCAAAATCTGTATCCAAACAAGCATGACGTCATGATTCCAACATCATATTCAACCCTCGCACTCTTGAAAAATACTATTCACACGCTTGAAACAGTTCACTCAGCGATGTCCGGGGATCTATGTTTACTCTACTATCTATAGTTTACATTGTTCAACTGGAACGAACATTCCACTTGCTAACTTCTCAAAGATGTTCAATCCAATGGAATGATGTGTTTAGACTGAGCAAATGACTTGAGTGTTCTCTTTAGACGAAAAATTTCAATTTATGAGAAAAATGCAAAAAGGCACGTTTTTCCATACTAAATTCCATACAAACTTCAATCGCAAAGCGGAATACGGGGACGCAACCAATCACTCCCAAATTCTGCACAGTTGTTTTGGACGCTAAAAGGAATCGAAAAAGCATTGTTCCAAAAAAACGACTTTGTTGACCCAGTCTAATATATATATATATATATATATATATATATATATATATATATATATATATATATATATATATATATATATATATACGTTAGGAGGAAGCCGGCCCCAGAACCCCAACACCAACACAGATAGAAACACCAGGGTGGCAACATCGACATAGCAACAACAAAGTAAGGCGCCATGCCACATTGGACGAACGAGCAGGCGCTATGAGGAATTGCACTTTGGCAAACGCATAAACTGATGACACGCATTAATCGATTCGACCGATCACCCGATCGACGACGGACCCACAGAGGAACAGTCACCAGGCGGATAGGTTTGCTGAGTTGACATAATGAGTTTATAAAAGCCACTTTCAGTGTCTAGAATAAGTTAGTCTTAATCGTGAGTTGTAACTTAGTGTTTAATTGAATAAAATTATTTTTTTTATCGAATGCTAGACAGCATTCTAATTATTGGCGCAGTCTTCGGAAAAGTGTGTGGAAGTAGTGAAGGACTTGGAGTGAAAATAGTGAAACCAAAGACATTACGAAATTTCCAACTTTAGCAAACTTCAGTGTGAAGAACCGGATCATCGGCAACAGCCACAGTTGAGGGAATATCATTCTGTTTGAGTGATTCGGAAGCGACGGAAGGACCCACACGCAACAACCTACAACCCACGGGACAACCACGAGACGACTCCGGGATGAAAATTATTCTCCTGTAAGTAAAACCTTCTTTTTTTTAAATCATAAAGTGATCGAAAAGAACCACATTCAAATAACCAGTGCTAGTGATACGAGTGAAGAGGGCATATCTTTCATTTCCATCCACGGCATTTAATTATTTTCATACGCGATCAGTCGCACAATAAACCCAAGTGAAACGGGAAACATAGTGTCTAGTGACAAAACAAAGAAAAAAAACTACAATCATGAATAATGGTTACCAAGTTCAACAAGACGGGGAACTGCCAGACGTTCCACCGCCAACACTTGAAGAGCAGCTAATTGATCAAATTACCCAGCTCACAAACAATCAAAACATGCTGATGCAAACGATTGCCGAACTGAAGGCAAAAAACGACGATCCGTACCTAGCTTTTAGAACACCGGATCCCGTCAAAAATCTGCCCACATTTGGTGGCAATAAAAAAGAAACTAGCGCATGGCTAGAAGATGCAGAAAATACTCTCGACTTATTTAAGGAATACAGAGGGAAACCGATGTATTCACAAATAGTCAGAGCGATAAAAAACAAGATTATTGGCGAGGCTAAGGGAATCCTGATAGCCGCCGGTAACCCCAACAGTTGGGATGAAATTAAATCCGTTTTAATTAATTCATACGGGGATAGACGTGACCTTACAACGCATATACAATCCTTATTTTACACGAATCAGGGAAAGAAAACCCTACAAGAATATTATAACAAAATTAAAACAATCGATACAGCCATTAAATCAACGGCAGCAGCGATTGATGACTATAAAAGCTCAACGAAAGCAATAAATAGTCTTGTGAGTCTTATGACACTCACCAGATTTATAGACGGCTTATCGGATGAACTATCTTTCCACGTGAGAAGTTATAGACCAGAATCACTGGAAGAAGCGTACGAAATCACAGTTCAATATTCAAACGCCGCTTATAGGCAAAAATTAAACAAAAAACCCACACAAGACCGCCAGTGGCAAGCGGATAAAAGAACACAATCTCAGCCACAAGGTCAAGTACCATCAAGTTTTCAGAACCCGCAAGCAAAGTTTAACACCCAGCAATCTCAAAATCTAAATAATAAGTTTAATGGATCAGGAAGATTTAGAAACCAGAAAAATAATTTAGATGACGATGTTTCGATGAGAACGGCCAAGTCAAAAATTGAGGTGAATAACCACAACAGCTGTGCAACGCAAAACGAATGCGGTAATTCGAGGGAGAAAGAATATGACACCCCACATCAGCCGGACGACTCAGTGCTCGAGTCAGACGATGATGAATATTTAGTTGATGACGAGCTAAATTTTCTCGAGGAAGAGACGCTAAAGGGAAAAACGTGAAATGTAACAATTTTATACCTTATATTTCAATAAAAACATCCAAAGGAGAAATGAAATTCTTGGTCGACACTGGTGCGAACAAAAATTACATTTCCCCCGAACACGTGAATATCGATAACTGTAAAAATGAAACTGGAATCCGAGTAACGAACATAAATGGAACCATAACTATTGATAAATCTGTTTCATTTGACCCTTTCCAAATTAACAAAAAGCAAAAGTTTTTTGTTTTTAAATTCCATAAATATTTTGACGGGTTGATCGGCTACGAGTCGCTCAGAGACCTCAATGCTCAGATCGACATAAGAAAAAACACTTTGAAAATTGGTAGAAAAACCTTCCAGATGCTCAAACGTTTCCCAGATAATCAGCAAAATATCAATATAAACGAGCAAGAATTCCAGTACATTTCGCTTCAAACAAAAAAAGACGGTGATTTTTTGATAACAGATGAAATAAATTATAGCTCATTTAAAATTTTACCCGGCCTATACAGAAGCACCAATAGCAAAGCAATTGTGGCAATCCAAAATATTTCAAAATGTACTCAAGAGATTAATTTAAATCAAGTCAAATTAGATAACGATCCATTCGATTTGTTGGAATTGCCAACGCAAATTGACCCGACTAACTATAATTTTCGCGATGACCACATGAATAATGAAGAAAAAGAAGCACTACAAGAGGTTATTAAACGAAACAAAGAAGTTCTTTACACGGAGTCTGATAAACTTTCATTTACACACAAAATAAAGCACAAAATTCGCACTACAGATTGCATTCCAGTGCACACGAAATCTTACAAGTATCCGTACGCGTTCGAAAACGAAGTTCAGGAACAAGTAAGAAAAATGTTAAATGACGGGATAATTAAAGAATCAATCTCACCATACACGTCACCTGTATGGGTAGTCCCGAAAAAAACCGATGCAACCGGTCGAAAAAAGTTTCGTCTAGTCATAGACTACAGGAAACTTAATGAAAAAACAATAAACGACAAGTATCCAATACCGGAGATTACAGATATTTTAGATAAACTGGGTAGAGCTACCTATTTTTCTACCATTGACTTAGTGTCCGGTTTCCACCAAATTCAAATGGCGGAAGAAGACAGAGAAAAAACAGCGTTCTCGGTAAACGGAGGGAAATATGAGTTCACTCGTATGCCATTTGGGTTGAAAAACGCCCCGGCAACCTTCCAGAGAGTTATGGACTGTGTATTAAGAGAACTAATAGGAATATGTTGCTTCGTCTACATGGACGATATAATCATATTTTCCAGCTCTCTCCAGGAACACAAGAAACACATCGCACAAGTTTTACAGAAATTGAAAGAGGCTCAATTAAAAATTCAACTTGATAAATGTGAGTTCTTCAGAAAAGAAACTCAATTCCTAGGGCACGCTGTTTCTGAAGAAGGTGTGAAGCCAAACAGTGACAAAATAGAAGTCATTAGAAAATGGCCAATGCCTAGAACAGAAAAAGAAGTTAGACAATTTTTAGGAACATTGGGTTATTATAGGCGATTTATAAAGGATTTCGCTAAATTAGTAAAACCACTTACAGCACTACTCAGAAAAGATGCTGAATTCATAATTACAGAGGAAATCAAAGAAAGCTTTGAAAAATGCAAACAAGTTTTGACTTTAGACCCTGTGTTAACATACCCAGATTTTAACAAAGAGTTTACACTAACAACAGATGCAAGCGACTTTGCAATAGGCGCTGTACTTTCGCAAGGGTCAGTAGGTAAAGACAGACCTATAGCTTACGCATCAAGAACTTTAACCCAAACAGAAGAAAGATATTCTACAACTGAAAAAGAATTTCTCGCTATTGTATGGGCAGTTAAACATTTCAGACCGTATCTGTACGGACGAAAATTCAAATTGTTCACAGATCACCAGCCTTTGACATTTTCCATGACCAATGCAAACCATAGAATCATAAGAGGTAAACTCGCGTTAGAAGAATTCGACTACGAGCTAATATATAAACCGGGAAAACTAAATTCGGTAGCTGATGGTTTGTCTCGAATTAAAGTCGATGAATTGAATGCGAACTCGCAAGCATCGATGGACGTCGAACCTTCGGAACATGAAAAAGACACCGATCAAGAAAGCGATGGAATGACGGTGCACTCCGCGGACTCTAGTGACGATTATTACATACGTTACACTGAGAGACCTATAAACTTTTTCAGAACCCAAGTCATTTTCAGAATAAGTGGTAACGATATCAACACGTACGAACAAATCTTTCCCAGATATCATAGACACATAATCGCCAAGAGTGAATTTACAGAAGAGGATATAGTCGAAACCCTTAAGCAAAAACTTAACCCTAGAGGAATAAGCTGCATTAAAATTCCTATATCTCTAGCTCAATTACTCCAAGAAACATTTAAAAAACATTTCTCATCTAACAAAATCTATAAAGTATTCATTTCAGAAACTTTACTACAGGACGTGAGAATGGACAACGAGCAGGACGAGCTCGTGAGAGAAACACACAACTATGGGCACAGAGGACCCAAAGAGAACCGAATACAAATCTTACAACAATATTTCTTCCCACAGCTCGACCGAAAGCTTAAAATTTTCTATGAATCTTGCGATATCTGTAAAAGAGCCAAATATGACAGAAGGCCACCAAAATTAATTCATAAAAGCGTATTTGGAGATAACCCTTTCGATCGAGTACACATTGACATATTTTTTCTCAAAGGGCAAACGTGGCTTACTATAGTAGATTCTTTCTCAAAATTTGCAAACGCGATCCCATTACCATCCAGAACAATAGTCGACATAAAAAACGCTATTACAGAGCACATACGACATTTTGGCAGTCCAAAGACTATAGTAGGTGACCAAGAGCCATCTTTCAGGTCAATTGATTTTATCGGGTTTTTGAACGACTTAGGCATCGAAATGCATTTCGCTAGTAACTCTAACTCCAACGGAATAGTAGAGCGTTTCCACTCTACACTTATCGAAATTTACAGAACGAACAAATCGAAGTTTGAAAATTTGAATACAACAGAAATGATCAACATCGCGGTTGACATTTATAATAATACATTTCATCAATCGACGAAACGACAACCGCGTAGTTTGATTTTTAACGAATCAAAAGTCATAAATATGGAAGAAATTACGGAAAAATTCAAAAATCTGCATTCGGCGGTAAAAGTAGAACTTCTTAAGAGGAAAACTAAATACGAGGAAAAGCACGAAAGCAAAGAAAAACCTAAAACCCTTGAAGCCGGAGAAAAGAAATACGTTAAAATATCTCAAAGATTAACCAAAGATATAGACCCATTCAAACTCATAACAATCCAAAATGATAACGATTTAACATTTCGCGATACAAACGATATTAAAATCCATAAAAACCGAATAAAAAAGTAATAAAATAATCAAATTGATAAATCTCTAATTTCAGATTCATATCAATCGTCACTGCAACAGTTTACCAAGACATTAGCAACCATAATGGATTAATAACCATCAACCTACATAAAGTTAGAATCAGAACAGGATACCATAGAATCATTCATAAAGTAGATCTCAATGATGTACAATCAAACTTGTTATATATTGAAAATGTCAGTAATCTATTAAATCTTACAGACCACCTAGCAGATACATTTCTATATAAACTTAATATTGCAAAAAACAAACTGAACAGCCTATATCCAAAACGTCATAAGAGAGGATTAGTAAACGCGCTAGGAACCGTTATAAAGTTTGTAGCAGGAAATCCAGATAACGAAGACCTTGAACTTGTACAACATAATTTGGAAAAAATCGAATCAACCGAGAATCGCATTATAAGCAACCAGGATAGACAGATTAAAATCAATAACTCTTTACAAAAAACGGTTAATAAAGTATCAATTACAATAGCCAAGATTGCCAAACGAATGAGTACGGACAGGGAAACGTTCAGGAAAGATGTAGAAGAAATTAACTTGATTCTAAATTTGGATATAATCATTAAAATTCTTGAAGACATAGAAGAACAAATTATTTTTTCAAAATCAAACATCCTTAACAAAAACATTCTACCCCGCTTAGACAAAGATTATATCATTGAATTTTACAAAAAGCAAGGGATCAAACTTTATTTTGATGACGAAATCTTGGAATCTGTTAAATGTATTACAACACTGAAAGACGAGCATATTATTTTTATAATAAAACTACCAGTTGTAGAAAGTCAGGAATATCAGCTCATTCAACTAGAGGCAACAAACATCAACGGGAGCAGAATCAATTTGGAGACCCAGTATGTGGCCAAATTCAGAAAGTCCATGTACAAGCAGAGCGAGAGATGCGTGTTATGCGACAACACTCACAAATTAGCCGATGAGTGTGTCTACAACATATTAACCAACCAAGCGGCAAAGTGCAACATGTCCAAGGATACAAACCAATTCATTCTAAAAGAGATCATCCCAGGTACCATCCTTCTTGATACCCGAGTTAGGGTACACGTTTACGACTCTTGTGGAGATGACCGTATTATAGCGGCTACCACAATAATTGAATCGGAAAATTGCACGGTAAAAATACACAATCAAACGTTCTTGCAAAACTCCCAAACCTTATCGAATGCCGAGTTTTCCACACCAATTTTTGGGAAACGTATTGAAGCAAACAAGCAGATCGCCGATGTAGAAGAAGTCCATCAGGCACACTTGGAGAACTTGGAGGAGATCGCAAGGATCCGATTGCAGCTGTCCAATTCACAAATGATCGGAGGAGCCACTATTGCCTCCATAACCATTTTTCTTTTGATCATAGTCTATCTTCACAGATTCAGGAAGCAGTGCTTTGGTAAACCAACAAACACCAAGGCAAAAATCATTGCGGACAAGGTAACCAGTCTGGAAACGATATCATCAGAGGGAAATCCAACACCTTCGAAGTTCATCCCTCTTCCAAGGCTTACGAGGTTAGAGGTCCAGGAGAAGTCGAACGAGGACGCCCGACACTTAAGGGGGGAGACGTTAGGAGGAAGCCGGCCCCAGAACCCCAACACCAACACAGATAGAAACACCAGGGTGGCAACATCGACATAGCAACAACAAAGTAAGGCGCCATGCCACATTGGACGAACGAGCAGGCGCTATGAGGAATTGCACTTTGGCAAACGCATAAACTGATGACACGCATTAATCGATTCGACCGATCACCCGATCGACGACGGACCCACAGAGGAACAGTCACCAGGCGGATAGGTTTGCTGAGTTGACATAATGAGTTTATAAAAGCCACTTTCAGTGTCTAGAATAAGTTAGTCTTAATCGTGAGTTGTAACTTAGTGTTTAATTGAATAAAATTATTTTTTTTATCGAATGCTAGACAGCATTCTATATATATATATTAGACTGGGTCAACAAAGTCGATTTTTTGGAACAAAGCTTTTTCGATTCATTTTAGCGTACAAAGTAACTGTGCAAAATTTGGGAGCGATTGGTTGCTTCCCCGTATTCCGCATTGCGATTGAAATTTGTATGGAATTTTGTATGGGAAAACGTGATTTTTTGCATTTTTCTCATAAATTGAAATTTTTCTTCTAAAACAATCTAACCAATGACGGTAAAGTATAGCCTAGGATATGCCGAAAAACTTTGCCGAAGACCGCAAAGTGATCCGACACTTGTGAAAAAAGTTATAACGTACAGATTGCCCGGTGGTGCTTAACATTTAACATGTAAAGGAATAACATCAATAATAAAATCACAATTTTTGGCCTAAGTTACAGGGCGAATAACTTTTTTCACAAGCGTCGGATCACTTTGCGGTCTTCGGCAAAGTTTCTCGGCATATCCTAGGCTATACTTTAACGTCATTAGTTACATGGTATTGAACAAAAGAATTCAACTTATGAGTAAAATGCAAAAAAGTACGTTTTCCCATACTAACTTCCATACAAATTTCAATCGCAATGCGGAATACGGGGACGCAACCAATCGCTTCCAAATTTTGCACAGTTGTTTTAGGCGCTAATATAGATTGAAAAAAGCTTTGTTCCGGGATGATACAATCAAATTTAAAGTTTCTCCATACAACGTTGACCCACTCTAATATATATATATATATATATATATATATATATATATATATATATATATATATATATATATATATATATATATATATATATATATATATATATATATATATATATATATATATATATATATATATATATATATATATATATATATATATATATATATATATATATATATATATATATATATATATATATATATATATATATATATATATATATATATATATATATATATATATATATATATATATATTCTATATATATATATATATATATATATATATATATATATATATATATATATATATATATATATATATATATATATATATATATATATATATATATATATACTGAATTCTTTTTTTACACGACTTTTTTACGCGATTTTGCGATTTTATTTTGCACGACTTTTTTTACGCGATTTTCTCGAAGTTACGCGACTTTTTTTTAAGCGATTTTGGTCATTTGCGGAGGGCAAATCGCGTAAAAAAAATTTCCTTTGGATTTTTTTTGCGCGAATTCTCGAAGTTACGCGAACTTTTTTTACACGATCTTTTTTTGCGCGAACGCATCCATTGTTATGAAAAGTTATAGGCACTAAACGTATTAACACACTCGTTTGACACTTCTCAACATATTTTTGAAAGAAAGCGTGCTTTTATGAAGATACGGTGAACATGGCACCACTCTAACGTCAAATGGGGACTGGATAACAAGTTGAATTTTTAGTTAAGGTTATGTGCACTCGATAACTTGCTTGACCCAATCTCACCCCCATTCTTAATATTTAGACATAGGGTCGAAAATATTGAGTTTTTAAGGACTGTATCGGAAATTAACTATAAACGTTCACAGTTGCCTAAAAAATAATCTGTTCGAAATAAACAAAACTTTATTTTTGGAGATACTATATAAATCTCTTAAATAAAGAATGGCAGTTCTGATTTTCAAAAAATATTCATTTAACTTGGACTTTTATCTCAAAGATTGCACACATGTTTTTAAAATTTTGGACACCTTCTAAAAATTTCAAATTGCGAATACTGTGGGAAAATATTCAATTTTTTCTCTTATTTTTGCGCAAATATATTCTTCTCTAGAATGCTCATGATATAGGAGAATTATTTTTATCAAGGAAAATTCCCTCCGGAGTTTAGGGCAATTTTTAAAAATGGAAAAAGGCCATTTTTCGAGGAACACTTTTTTTATGCGTCTTCAAAAAACGATTACGCAAATAAAAAATACATAAAGTTGAAAATTTGCATTTTTTCCGATTGGGTATGTATTTAAATCTATTGAAGAGGTAGTTTTTCCAGAGAACGGAATTTTATAACCTCTAAAGATATTTAAAACAGAGCGTCAAAGTTCGACCAAAAAGTAGGTGTTTTTTGGGATAGTCCATATTCTTAATGTTGGAGGTTTTTCTATCCAAAATAAGAATTTTAAAAGTCTGTTTTAGTGATATGTATTGTGTACGTAACTGCGAGTAATAATCATTATATTCCAGATTTTTCCCCGTAGAATTTTTTTTTCGCAAAAAATATTTGAAACGTTAAAAAAATTTAAAAATAATGCAGTTTGTACAGATTGTTATTTTGTGTGGTATACTCATAGAACCATATTTTCAATAATACTAAACATTTTCCAAATTTCTTCAAGCTGTTCCAAACTTAACTATATTGTGAAGATTTCATAGAAGAACCGGAATGAAAATACCAACCGTGCGTCGAGATAGAGCATTTTGAATGTTTATAGTTAATTTCCGATACAGTCCTTAAATAAAAAGAGCAATGACAGCCCGCTTTTTTCATTACATCAACCAGGTAATACCTACAGCTAACCACTTATAAGAAAATTTATGGTTAGGTACTTGTGTTAAACATTACGAAGGAGAATTTTTTTCAGAGTGATTTACTAGTAGTTTCATCATATAAGTTTAGCCACAAATTAAACAAAAAACGATTATTGCAAAACATCTTATTCTGCATCATGACGTGTAAAAACATCTCCTCTTTGAAATAATATAAAGTTTTCAATATAAATTAGCGATAGTTGCTGAGCTTTTTCAAATTTCATGTTTCTCCGTTTTGACCCAATCTCACCCCCCAGACCCATTGTCACCCCCATCGACGGTATCAACGATTTGGTGTCCGAACTTCAACTTGGACAGGCTTTACGCCGAAGCAGATGAGTAGATCTTTCAGAGTCTCTGGTATTCAAATAGGTATTTGGCAATAAAATGTGTCATAACATACCTTCTCCAACCCCAATTTCATAAACCGTTTCGCCACGGCTATCGGCGATCCTCTCTTCCAATCGTTTTCCCAATGCTTCATACTGCTCTTCCGTGGGACTGACTAGAACAGTTTTCCCTCTGATGCACGCATAGTCATGTTTAGGTTTTTCGCCGGAAATCGAAGCTGTTGGATGTGGCGCTGTTGAAGCAGGTTCGTTCGGTAAAACTGTTGATGTAGATTGCATGTTGGATTTATGTAGCTGTAGTTAATGATCGATGAATCACATTCCACGTCAAAATATAGTTATAATTTCTGGTAGCTCTAGGTCATATATGCCTGGAAAAGAAAATAATTTCATTTAATCTCCATACATCTTCTGAACATAGGGGTAGTAGGGGCAATATGACCATACGGAACAATATGAGCCACCCTGAATTTGGCCTTATTATCAAGTTTTGTTCTGTTCAAAGCCTTAGGATCTTTTATAGAATGCTTCAATCATGTCTCCCTGTAAAAACCGTACCAAAATTCGATTCTGAAATGCAAATATTTATGAAATAGTTATTTATACAACGAGTTGCAAAATGAAGATTTTTACAGCACGAGTCGTACATTTATCCAACGAGGCTTGCCAAGTTGGATAAATATGACGAGTGCTGTAAAAATCGAGTTTTGCAACGAGGTGCATACAACATTTTTTGCAACGACAAAAAAGTCATTGGAATATGATCAAAACAATCAGTAGCATCCTACATCCCGGTGGTTGAATGAAAACGCCCACGTGCTCCATCCCGTTAGTCACAAAGTATGAATCAAGCAAGCCGTGCTATAACCGTCATAACTTTGCAAGTCCATACGAAGCTCTTACCGTGGAAACTTAGGTTACCAATCAAACAATTGCATTATGTTTCATAATGCAACCCAAATGAGTTGCATAATGAACCATAATGCAATTGTTTGATTTAGGGATGAAAAGTAGACCGTTTTAACACCTAAAAGGCAAGTATAAAATAAGATATTATAGTACGGAGTTGCAAAAATGTAATTTTTTGCTACGAACGCAAAAATGTTATAAGATTTCAAGCTCCAAAATAAGCTTTTAACAGATACCGTAAAACGGGGTGAATAGAAACAATGGGGCGAATAGAAACAAATAACTTATTGTAAAAAAGATGACAATTATGTTTTAAAATTCATCAAAACTTAATTTTATTAGCTAGTTGGATGCTACTAGTGTTTCAATAAACCTTTTTTAAGATGATAATTCCGTTAATTTTTTTGTGAAAATTTTTAAAAGCAAAGTATTGATTTGGAGGCAAAAAAACGTCCGCCATTTAAATTGCGTTTCATAGATTTGGTATGTATTAACAGTCTAAAGTATTTTTCGACGTTCGACATTTTTTTCTTCACTAGGTGAATTATTATAATCTAATGTTAGAGTTTTAATTGAATTAAAAGTTATTTCTGTCTTGAAATTGGAAAAAATATCGAATTTTTTTTTAAGCTGTTTCTATTCGCCCCATTGCGGGGCGAATAGAAACAAGCAACCTTTTTTCAAATAAGTTGACGAAATCAAAATTAGTTTTGAATCCTAATTACAGCAATTAAAAAGGGAGGAGGGACCCAAAGTTAAGACCCTTGCAACTGACTTTATTACGCACGGTTCCAGAGATACTTGCCTAAGTATGCTGGAAGGTGTTTCTATTCGCCCCGTTTTACGGTAACTCCCTACTGTCCAGGTAAATATTCCATTACAGTTGATACTATACTGCTACTATTACTGAGCAGTTTGTGAACAAGTCTGCATTTTTTTCGATACTGAAATTACAATAAAACAAGAATTTTCCGAAACTAGTCTTTACGGGGCAATATGGGAATATCTGCTCGGACCAACATGATCGGTTTTGTTTTGTAATCTAACCTCAATTTTTTTCTGTCAAAACATGAACATTATCTGCAGAAACATGGTTCATTACTGGTGTAAGGTTACAAGCGGCGATCGGAACGAAAAAAATGGTCACATAGCAGCCTGAACACCGCCAAGACACAGGCGCCACTACAGATTACCTACATCCCAATCTGAAAAGTTCAATGAAACCGGATATTTGTGGTATTCGCTTGGAACGATATCCTCTTTGACAACGGCCAAGGAAGGTTGTTTATGTCGAATTCGTTTTTGATTCAGTTCCAACCTGGGTTGGAACTGGATGAGATCACAGTTTCAACCCCAACCCGACTTTGGTTTCGCTTGTACTAAAGTTTGTTTGAGTTTGTTTGACGTTTGTTTGTTTACACATTTTCCGCCAATCCAGTTCCAACCCAGGTTCAAAAACGAATTCGACATTAGGAACCGTTCATAAATGACGTAGCAATGGAGGGGAGGGGGGGAGTTCTTGAAATTGCTACGAGCAATGTATTGGGTATGGGAAAACAAACTACGAGTGGGGAGGGAGCAAGGGAGGGAGTACCGGTACTAGAATTCAAATTACTTGTGTTTTGTGTGTTTTTTTTTTTCATTCTGAAACGAATTTCAGGACCTTTTAAATAATTTTAAAGTCCATGTGCACTATTTTGACTGTGGAACAGTCAATACTGCTCATTCCCTGTCGGTTTTTGGAACGAGTCGGATGTGAATGTCCGTTTTTCTTCGCACGGTATTTACACGGTATCATTCGTTATTCGTTGCCCCTCGCGCTGAGGGTTTTTTTATATCGGTAGGGGAGTTCAGGTATTTTGGACAGACCGTTACGTGTATATATTTTGGACATCTACGACAAAATCAAATGGAAGTGTCTAAAATATATACGCGTAACGGTCTGTCCAAATTACCTGAATCACCCTAGTTATCCCACTAGTGCGGAGTGTAGTACCGCAAGACGAATCCTTCCGATTTGAGAAGCGTGCTGCATAAGCAGCATCGTCCAGCTTCAACCAACGTCAGGCAAGCATAATGGATCATTCGACATTGATTTTTCATTTGGGCCTAACTGACATTTTCGAGTTCTCTTCATCGATCCTCTCTTTGTGTTATCACAGAATGTGTATTGAGTTTTCCAAAGATTTTTTGGTTGAAATGCGAAGAAGACGACTACATGTTGCTATAGAAACAAGAAGAATAATGTTTTTGTTTGTTTTGATTAAGTTATTAGCGAAAGAGAGAGTCGATGAAGAGAAATCGATCAAGTCAGTTAGGCCCTCATGAAAAATCATTGTCGCGTTGAAGCCGACTTTTCCGCTTCTCACCGCATCAAAACAAAAGCGCCACCGTATATGGACGGTAACACAGTGACAGCAGTCGAATTACGTCAAACACACAAGGCTATGGTGGCGCTATCTGTTCATGTCATATCGGTCGTTTTAGTTATTTTAGTGATCCATTACCACGTAATAAACGGTGCACGACGACGACGACGACGACGCCGGTAACGACGAAGCGAGAAGGTCAACGACAAAGGTCTGCAGCGCACAACTCGGATGAAAAAGTACCATTCATTACATGGTAAATATTATTAAAATATGACTGGTTTTATTGTTCACAATAAAACACATAGTAGATATATTGTTACTTTTTACAATAGAAATCAAGCCCATATAGTTCGCACAATAAGTGAACATTAGCTTTATTAGTGACTAATTGATTCGATTGTTTTTCAATAGCTCTATAATAATTTAAAGTTACTATCAGAAAAATTAATTTAAGTTTTTAAATAGTTGCAAAAGTGACTGCAAAGTTCTCATGGACTTTTTATTGAAAAAGAGTTTATTTCTCAATTACACTTAAAAACAATTCGTAACATATAAATAACAATAAATATTATTGTTGCTTGGATCATGTTTGTATAATCAAATACAAAATCACTTGACATATTTTTTTTAATTTTCGTTTTAAATTTGAGTACAGTAGATGTTTCGGTTATCGAATGTTATTCGCTAAAACTTCAACGACTGACAGACGTCAAGCCGTGTTGGCAGAGGAAGCTCTCAATGAATAACTGAGAAAGTACTTATAGAAAACTAGCTGAAAAGCAGCTTTAGCCAAGTGAGGATCTTACGACAAGAAAAAAGATGAACAATGATTTTTCTAATGTTTTCCTAGTAATCTAGTGAATAGTAAACTACCATTGATAGCAATACAAATACAATTAGTTTAATGGGGTCAATTGAACCGATGTTAAAATAAACATGCAATAATATTTGTTGCTATGTAAACAGATTTCGCCTTTGAAAAACCAAAGAATTCATATTTCTCGGTAACGTTTTTCTCTAGCATTTACAGATACTAATGGCCACATGAATTGTGAACGATTTATGGTATGGATCATACGACCTGAGATCTGACTTGTGATATTTGGCAGTTATTTGACAAGATTGAAGATAGATCTTATCAACAGCTGCCAAGCAATACATACCAGACAGACATCAGAGTGTTTGATTCTTATCATAAAATGTGCATATCATTCTGGCAGCCGTTAGTGCTCGTAAATGCTGGATGTAAATCCTATGGATTTTCATAAGCGAAAACTGCTTACAAATAACAACAAATAGTATTGTATTTTTTATTGTAACAACGATTCATTTGACGCCATTCAATTAATTTTATTTGTATTGTAAGAACAATGAAAAAACATTAAGACAAATTGTTTTCTTTTAAAAATGTCGCTAAAAATGTCTCATAAAAACATTGTTTTTCGCAAAAAGTGTATGAAAATTTTCTCAAAATTTTATGGTTAAGATACATAACGACCACCATTTTTTATTGTAAAAATGTCATTTACCATTCGCCGAATGGTATATAATAGGCTATTATATATATAGGTATATTATAGGCTTATAAGCCATCGTCACCAACAAGCTACCTACCTACATTTAGGTATACAAAGGCTGTGCACAGACCAGTTGAGTATTTTGTATATTTTTTGCCGCTCTGTTGTTCCCCAGTCCACCGTCTAACTCGCAGTAATAATTTTATTTCGATTTGAGTCTCGATGGTACAGTAGTACCTCCCGGTTCACGGCCCATTTACATCGTATTATTTATTTTTAAGTTTTTTTATTTCTTGACTTCTTGACTTCTTACATCCAAACCATACCACCACACTCGCAAAGAAACATTAGGAATAATGGAATGTAACCACCGTCCCAACTGGCCATCTCGCCAATCATTTTGCCAACTTTAAAGAGAACTCTGGAGAACAAAATGGCAATTGGCGATCAAAAGTGAGGTTAGGTAACGAAAAAATTTCAACTTTGGAAGCAAAAATAACATATTTCTTTACAATACTTTGCATGAAAGTTGTCAGAATTTGCAATAATTTTACTTTTCTACCATTTGTATCATAAGTAATTCAATCTAGGGTTCGTAATTAACTGTTTTAGAGAAGCGCCACCTGCGCAATTTAGCTTTGCGTTTGATCGTCAATAGAACGCTCTGAATTATTTTTTTTCGATTGGACATTTGGTTACTGAGACATCTTTCGAAGAGTATATAGGAGTTATATTTACAACTAAACCTTTTGAGATTTTTGACAAAGTGTATCATATTAAATATCTAAGCCGTATGTCTACCGATTTGGTTCTCTTGACATCAAATAAAAGCTACGCCATCCTAATAGAACGCCCTGATTTTTTTTTTCGATTGGAGATTTGGTTACAGAAATATTTTACGAAGAGTACTTAGGAGTTATACAACTAAGCTTTTTGAGATTTTTGCCAAAGTGTATCATATTAAATATCTCAGCCATATGCCAACCGATTTTAGTTCTCTTGACATCAAATAGAAGCTACAACATTCTAGTAGAACGCTATAAAATTATTAGAGTTGGATATTTGGTTACCGAGATATCTTTCAAAGAGTACTTGGGAGTAATACAGGTTAACTTTTTGAGATATTTTTGACCATGTGTAGGGTATTGGTTCCCTTATTAAGCATGTGGCTCCCATTTTCATCCCACGAAAAACAAAGGATTGAAGCGCTGTTTGTTTTGTTTCACACTTTTGTATTTTTTGTTAGAAGTGAGCACCCATGAAAACAAAAAGAACGGAGTCAATCGGTGCCGTAATCGCTTGATTTCGAATAGGATGAAAATGGGATCATGAGATTACTGATAGCACACATACCCTATCATAATAAATATCTCAGTCGTCTGTCAACCGATTTGGGTTCTCTTATAGCACCAAATGAAAGCAACAATATCCTCGTAAAAGGCCCTGAAATTTTATTTTGATTCGACATTTGATTACTGAGATATCTTTCGAAGAGTATTTCAATAAATTCCTTTTTACCCTTCTTACACCCATAAGAAGGGTATACATATCGCTCGAAAAGCCGACTTTCGATCCGAGACCCGGAGGGCCGAGTCTCATATAACAATCAACTCAGCTCGGCGAACTGAGCAAATGTCTGTATGTTTTTTTTTTATTCTAGGAGTCCAAAAATCTTCTAGACGCTGTGTGGGATTCGAATGTGCGCCTACCCACTAAAAACACTCTCCTAGTTCACCTACACCTTAAATTCCCCTCCGATACCACCATGCAGTATTTCTTCGGAGGGGAGACGTTATGTGCCTAGTGCACCATCACCAATTCGTTATCCTAGTCTTATTCATGCTATGCGCACCGCTTCGTTTGTATGCTGTTATTATGTTTCCAGATCAAAACCGAATTAGCGATATTTTTTTTGACTTCCGCTGCTTTTGCCTTGCGTTAAACACAATGTCGGAAGTGGGGCGCTGTATTGTACACCTGGTGCTCTATACAGCGCCCCACTTCCGACATTGTGTTTAACGCAAGGCAAAAGCAGCGAAAGTCAAAGAAAAAATGTCGCTAATTCGGGTTTGAACTGGAAACATAATAATATTACAGCACAGACAAACAGACGTGTCACTTGGAAGAAAATACGATAAAAATCATCGTCCCGAAAACATTATCGCCCAATGCTAATTATGCTGTGCTTAGTGAGCAAACGGTAAACAGGAGCAAAAACGATGCGAGCGCCATGGGCGAGCGATTAGCGAACTACGGAATATTTGAATAATCCGTTAAAAAGTGAAACGATGGGAAGTGAGTAGAGTGAGACGTCTGTTTGTCTGTGATTACAGTATCGCGACTAAGCGACATACATTGTAAGAATTCCCTTCTTGCCCTTACCTGCACATGCCCGGCAGGGCGGCTCGGAGCAGGGTACTTCCACTAAACTTCGGATTTCGGATGGTGAAAATTGGAAAAAGAACAGAAATATTTCAATTTAAAACTTATATTCTAATCTAACCTCAATCTCCTCCCTTTCCTTCTGGCTACGCAGCTGGTTACTGACACGTCGACACTCGTTGGGGCCCGTTCAGCACGGTGGTGGCGTTCGCTCCCGCACGGGATGTGCGGAGCTCCCTCGTCCTTCTTCTTCTTCTCCTTTCTCTTCTTCGGGTTTTGCAAATTCGCCGCCGAAGCGACGGTCCTTGGCTTTTAGCTAGGGGGAGGAGATGAACTCCTTTGTCGGACCTCCCTAGCGACGCTGGTGTTATTCACCGTACTACCCACTCGCCGTGGATAGTACCGGCAGAAACCACAATTTCTTACCTTGGTTGGTACGCCCCTTTGTACCAACCAACTTCGTCCTTCTTGACTGTTAACTGTGGAGGCGCGATACTCAATTGGCTGAGCCTCCATAGTAAGGACGGTGGGTATTTTCTGGGTCCTTGGTGGTTAGCCGCGGGAAGCGAAAAGATCCTTGTTGATTAGCTTTCCAATGGCGGCGACCCAATACCCGTTCACTGCACTGTTTTCGACCGCGGGCCGGCGCTTTCCGGGGAACTTTCTGGCACCAGTCACTCCCGGCGACCTGGGACAACCTTCCAGGTATCACTCACTCGAATTCCACACAAACGTTGCGCACTGATTGGCGGAGTCGAAATTCGCGCCCGGGCTCTTTCGCAGTACAAAACGATCTCTAGTAAGTTGCAGAAAGTTTGGGCGGAGGTCGACAGGTGTCGCGCGATGGGAATCATCGAATCGAGTCATTTGGTTTCGTAACGGCAACTAGGTTCAAAGACCAGTCAGAATCCGACTCTTCGATGATTCCCATCGGGCGCCACCTGTCGACCTCCGCCCAAACTTTCTGCAACTTACTGGGGCTCATTTTGTAAGGGTATCGAATTACGGGGTCCTTGTTTTGGAACTCCTCCTTTATTATAATCATGTGCTCGGTGAGGGTCGTAGTGTTCAACTTACCAGGCTCCACACCTTGAAACCAGGACTTAACCTGGTCAATCCGTGCGGCCTGGGACGCCGACAGTGTCGACTGTAACTCCTCCTCAGCACTCTGAACACGACCGGGACCAACCAGAGCACAGTCTTTTAACTCTGGAGTAATTCCAAAAGACTTCCAGAAATCCATGCCCATGTCTACACTCAGCTTATCGACCACCAGAGTACAAACGACCTTTGTTATCCCCTTGAAAGTGAAAGGGAGATAACACTGCCCTCGTACAGAAATGACCTGACCATTTGCCGAGCGCAACTCGCACGGATGGTCTAGGCTCTTCAACAGACCGGGAGATATCCTTCGGAACTGGCGCTCGCTCATGATTGTAGCATTGCTGCCACTATCGAGCAAGGCTGCAAACTCGCTGCCGCAAACTTCGACCATAACGAATGGCCGGTTGTCGGAAGAATTGTTGAAGATGATGGTTTGAACGGAAATACGGTCGTTGTAGTCTTCTGGCTTGACGGGTCGAAAGCTGTTAAAAATCTCAGGAGGTATGACTAGGTGATCAATGGGGCGCTCAAGACTTTCCAACTGCGACTTCAGTTGGACCTGATCCCGTTTTTTAAGCAGTAGGGGCACCGAGAAGCCTCGAATCCTGTGAAGTCACATACGATACAGAAGACGCGCTTGGGTTTGGGGCAGTCCTCGTGATCGTGCCCTTTGACCCCACAATTGTAACAAACCGCCGGCTGGGGTGGACGATGTTTGTCCACCAACAAGCTCAAACACATTGCGCCATCCTGTGACCGTGTGGTTTTCGGAATTGCTCCGGTCTTCTCAGGGAGATTCTTTTGGCATTGCCCTCCCGTTTCCTGAAAACGATTTGGAGGTGCTTTGTGGGCTGGTGGTGAGGCCGGGGGTTGTTCTTGTTATAGAAAACCCGGGGTTTGTTCCCCTTCAGACCGACACTCTCCGGTTGTTGCCGCTGGCTCGGTTTGGAGCCATTATAATCAGGGTTTTCCACTATCGCGGCGACTTCTTTCGAATTGCCAAATACCTTTTGGTAGATGGGAGTCCTAGAAGCGTCGAGTGTCTTCCCGATCAGCATCAATTCGGCCACGGTATTCACCGATTTGAAAATCAAGACCTGCTTGTAATCGGCCTTCATGTTTCGTTTGATTATGTCCAGCTTTTCGCCAGGACTAAGCGGTGTGGTCATTGCGCGGAAGATTTTTTCCATTTCAAGATAGAAATCATGAAACGACTCATTTCGCTGCTGACGCCGGTGGGCTGCTTTCATCTTCAGGGCGGCGTCGAGTTCCGGGTGAACAAAGTTCGCCTTTAGCTCGCACACCAGATGAATCCAATTATAAAACCAGCACTTTCACTGCACTAATTATGTTCCCGAACCACGGGCCGGCACTAAGTTTCGGGGGATCACTGTTTGGTTTCGTTCACTCCCGACGTGACTAGAAACAACCTTCTAGCCAATTCCGTGCGAAAACGGCACCCGTATTTTCTACCAGCCGGGAAGTTGTAAAAAGTGCCGTTTTCGCACGGAATTGGCTAGAAGGTTGTTCCTAGCCACGTCGGGAGTGAACGCAACCAAACAGTGATCCCCCGAAACTTAGTGCCGGCCCGTGGTTCGGGAGTATAATTAGTGCAGTGAAAGTGCTGTGAAAAGGGTTTGGATCGCCGCCATCATGGGGAGCTCAGTGTCAAGGAGCTATTCGCTTCCCGGCGGTCTCGTCAAAGATCCCCAAAACCCACCGTTCTCGCTACGGGCGTTCAGCCGAATGAGCCAGTCTCACGACCGTAGCTAATCGCCAAGGAGAACGAAAGTAGGTCAGTGCAAAGGGGCGTACTGCCTACGATAGTTTACTGCGGTAACTATCGGGACCACTACGCGGAGTAGACCGGTCCGGTGTTTATACACCACTGTCGCTAGGGGGGATACGACAAAGGTGCCCGCTCTTCCCCTAGCTAATAGTTAAGGACGGCTGCTTCAGTAGCCTGATAGTGCCCAAGAAGAAGAAAAAAGAAGAAGGAAGCTCCGCATAGACCGTGCGGGAGCGAAACCAGCGACCACCATCACCACCACTGCTGTTCATCGAAGGGCCCCAACGAGTCGACCGAAGCCGCAGTGTCTAAGGGGAGAACAGGGTAAAAGCCCGGATAAAAAATTACCATTCATTACATGGTAAATATTATTAACATATGACTGGTTTTATTGTTCACAATAAAACACATAGTAGATATACTGTTATTTTTTACAATAGAAATCAAGTCCATATAGTTCGTACAATAAGTGAACATTAGCTTTATTAGTGACTAATTGATTCGATTGTTTTTCAATAGTTCTATAATAATTTAAATTTTCGTTTTAAATTTGAGTGCAGTAGATGTTTCGGTTACCGAATGTTATTCGCTAAAACTTCAACGACTGACAGACGTCAAGCCGTGTTGGCAGAGGAAGCTCTCAATGAATAACTGAGGAAGTACTTATAGAAAACTAACTGAAAAGCAGGTTTTAGCCATTTAGCCAAGTGAGGACGTTACGACAAGAAAAAGATAAAAATGATTTTTCTAATGTTTTCCAAAAAATTAAAGGAATCTAGTAAATAGTAAACTAACATTGATAACAATACAAATACAAATGGGGTCAATTGAACCGATGTTAAAATACAGTCATGACCCGCTGGTTGGGGGCTTAATAGTTGGGTGAATTTTTAGTTGGGGCCCCGTTAGTTGAGCTGTCAGCCAACTAAAAAGCACCTGGATGTCATAATTCAATGTCAAACTGAAAATGACAACCAATCTGTAATTCCGAGGGGCGAGCTAATGAGTTTCTGGTTTCTTAAACTTTACTGATAATCGAAAAGAATTTCTATTTCATATTTCTTAAAAAAGGAAGAATATGTACAATTACTTCGAAACAAATGCAAAACATCGGCAATCTTTATTTTGTCGATCATTGAAAGCGTTTTGTGCTTGCTTTTGGTCCGGGTGGTTTCATAAACATCTATATTTTCATTTCACCGACTAAAAATGGGTGAAAATAATTATTTCTCGCATTGGCCATATATGTATCTTGCAAAACGTATCAGTTTTGCTCTGAATGTGAAACAAATTGAAAAATTTTCCTTTTTGATTCCAACCTAAACATGATTAAAAAAAACAATGAGCACGCCCCTTGTGCTGCTGTCACTTCACCCAACTAGCGAATCGAATTCGTTGGTTGGGTGGAGGTTGTGGCTCAACGAGCGGGTTCCGACTGTAAACATGCAATAATATTTGTTGTTATGTAAACAGATTTCGCCTTTGAAAAACCAAAGAATTCATATTTCTCGGTAACATTTTCTTCAGCATTTACAGATACTAATGGCCACATAAATTGTGAACGATTTATGGTATGGATCATACGACCTGAGGTCTGACTTGTGATATTTGGTAGTTATTTTAAAAGATTGATGATAGATCTTATCAACAGCTGCCAAGCAACACATACCAGACAGACATCAGAGTGTTTGATTATCATAAAATATGCATATCATTCTGGCGGCCGTTAGTGCTAATAAATGCTGGATATAAATGTTAGCGGGAAATATAAATTCTAAGGATTTTCAAAAGCAAAAACTGCTTACAAATAACAACAAATATTATTGTATTTTTATTGTAACATTCATTTGACGCCATTCAATTAATTGTATTTGTACTGTAAGAACAATGAAAAACATTAAGATATATTGTTTTCTTTTGAAAATTTCCCTAAAAATGTCTCATAAAAACACAATACATTCTATTGTTTTTCGCGAAAAAGTGTATGAAAATTTTCTCAAAATTTTATGGTTAAGATACATAACGACCACCATTTTTTATTGTAAAAGTACCATTTACCATTCGCCGAATGGTATAGAGCAATAGGGGTGATGGTGAGTGTGCCGTGTAAATTACAATACGTTTAATGGTGAATATTTTTCGAGAAAATGGTGTTGTAACAATAAAATTTATCGTATTTTTATGATACTTTTTATCAGGGAGGTCAGATTAGAATATAAGTATTTAAAATTGGAAAATTATTTATTTTACGAATTAATTCCATCCGAAATCTTTAATTTAGTGGAGGTACCCTGCTTTAGGCCGCCCTGTCGGGTAACAGCAGGTAAGCGCTGAAAGCCTCTCCTTACAACAAGCTATTTTTCAAATTTGTTATTCTATTCGTTCTTAGCCTTTCGGCTCCTGTTAGCTTGTTATTGCTTAACGTACCGCAATTGAGCGGCAAGCTCTATATTAGTACCACTTCCATCAAATTTGTTATTCTAAAGCCACGCTGAGTTCATCGGCTCCTACTAATTTGCCCCGAAGAACGATGCTCTCCCGGTGCCGCCTGAGTGCCAATCAGCACTCGAGGTTTCCGCGCACGACTCGGATAGTCCCCGACGGTGGATATATCCTACCCGACGAAGAGTTTCCTGACACTGAAACTTCTCCCGCAACCGACTTCCCGGGCAGATGCCAAGATCGGTCCTGCGATTCCGGTTGGAGACGCCTTCCGGTTCACAGGACTCCGACAGAGAGTTCCCCGACGTAGGAAGTTCTCTCGAATACCGACCGAGAGCCAGTAAGCTCCACACCTTATTCGCTAACGACACCGGTTGTCCCCGACGGCGGATCTACCACACGCTTGACGGAACTACTACGCTGTCCCCGGATTGCCTCTTCGATCATTCATTTGCTGTTCTCGCCATTTCCGCTGGAGAAACGACATTATTTTTGCCACCGCAGCATTCACCGCGTTCCAGCAGGCTTCGTCGCGGCACATTCTAGTCACAATGTTGTCGGCCCTTATACCAGCACCGCAGATTGCTGTCATCTCGCTGCGCTCCACAGTGAAACGTGGACACTCGAAAACAACGTGTTCCGGCGAATCCTCGACATCTCCGCACTCAGGGCAGAACGGCGACCCTGCGTGTCCGAACCGGTGCAGGTATTTCTTGAAGCAGCCATGACCTGACAACAACTGCGTCAAATGGAAATTCACTTCCCCATGAGCTCTGTTTACCCATTCTACTAAATTTGGAATAAGGCGGTGGGTCCATCTTCCCTTCGCTGTGGTATTCCACTCGTGTTGCCACTTCGCTATCGTGGCGACCCGCGCTGCCTTCCGAGCTCCTCTTGTGTCCCTGTCCTCGTAGCACTCTTTGTCCTCTTCTAGAACGAAGGCGATGGGATCCATCCCGGCAATCACGCACACCGCATCCGATGATATCGTGCGATACGCGCTTGCCACTCGCATGGCCATCAGTCTGTACGTGCTGCATAGCTGAGCGCGATTTCTCTTCGTTTTCATGGCGGTCGCCCAAGCTGGACCAGCGCACCTTCAGGTATCAGTAGGTCGGCTCCAGAGGCACGTTCTCCTCCATTTGGGAAATTTGTGCCATCGCCATGAACACGAGCCTATTCATCATTTACCTGACGGAGAAGGGAAGGGAAAAGGATAGGACAGGGTAAAGGACAGGTAAGGGAATAGGATCGTCATACACGCGAAAGCGTACCACAATGGGTTCACATAGCGTCCTGAAAAGGACGCTGTAATAACGCATAAGCGTACCACAATGGGTTCAAACAGCGCCAGCGCCCTGAGAAGGGCACTGTGATAACGTATAAAGCGTAAAGAGAGCCTATAGCTCTTTACCACAGCGGGTCAAGAACAACAGAACGTCCTGAAGATTCAGGTTTCTGAAGTCAGATTCACTTAATAAGTGTTTTCCGAGTACTCGGAAGCGCAATTGCACAGAACTGGACAGTTACATATTAAATGATACGAAGTTCCATAATCGGATTCACAGCTATCACAGGCAAATGAATCAGCTTGCTGAATATTCGCCATGTGATAACTGAGTCGGCAGTGGCCAGTCAATGCTTTGACCAGCATGCTGCAATTCTGCTTTGAAAGACTTGTTAGCAGGCTTCCCAAAAGTACCGCATCATGATAGCATTTTGATGGCTGTCGCACTCTTATTCCCATGACAGCCTTGTGAATGCATGGTTCATGACAGCCCACATAATAAAACTCATGCGATGTACAACATCACTGTCGGGAACTGCTCACATCGTCTGCTTTCGCTGTGCGTTCGTTCGCCGATGACAACCTCGGCTCTCACCCAAACCGTCTCTCGTTGGCTGTACACGAAGTGACGAAAATCGCTGCGCTAGGCCCGAGCATTTTACTTCTGTTGAACGTGTCGAGTATCGTGGTATATCCCACGCTCAAAATTTTCGACGCATTTAAAGTATTATGTATTTTTTCAAATAGAGAATATTTACTTGTAAGTCTTGTTCTAGTAGAGTATTTTGCATAGCATTATTTTTTATTGGCATGTGAAATGCACTGCCATGTTTTCAACATAAAAGATAGTTTAATCTCACATCAGTGGTATATTTTAGCCATATTACAATTTTGAAAAACGCTGGCACAAACTTCTTTCCGCCCCTGGGGCATCTTGTGAAAGGCATATCATGTTTGTAAAAAAATATTTATTGAGCACATATTTTGTGAATAACTTTTAGCGTTAAGCCATGCGCTCCCGTGACAGCCTATGACAGCCTTTATGCGACTGCCGGCTTGGTTAGCCGAAGATTGTCATCGCCATGCGGCTAACAATACTCGCGACGTTTCCCACTCGGCTCGATACGACTCGAGTATGCAACTGTCAGACAAGCAGCCGAAGCAGCGGCTGTTTCAATACATCTTTCTCTCATACGTGTGCGTGCTGTTGGCGATACATTTCTCACTGGTGGTGTTGCACACGGTAACGAGAGATGGTCTGCACACATAAGAGAGTGTCGATTCAGCCTTGCGCGGGCTGTTGCGAGAAGGCTGTACATTTGGAAAGCCTGCTTGTTAGATACTTTGCCACCCCTAAAGATGGCTCAGTACAATACAATTTTGTTTGACGACATGACTCCAAACTATTCCAGTATTGTTTGTGCTGGGTGGCAGCCCAGGTGTCAATCTGAAGCTTTACCCAACACTTGGATACCGGAATAGCTGGCTCAGGGCCAATGAAGACATGTGATGCTCCAGTGCGAGCTAACTCATCAGCCAATTCATTTCCAACGATGGAAGAATGGCCAGGTACCCATACAAGGTGAACAGCGTTTGCTGAATTCAGCTCCTCGATTTGAGTTCGACAAGCGATAACTATCTTTGACCTGGAGTTGGCCGAAGCAACTGCTTTATTAGCAGCCTGGCTATCTGAACAGAAGTATATTACTTTGCCCATTACGCGCTGCTGAAGTGCTGATTGCACTCCGCACATAAGAGCAAAGATTTCGGCCTGAAAAACGATGCAGTGTCTACCAAGTGAATAAGACTGATGTAGCCTTAGCTCACGAGAATAAACACCAGCACCTGCTCGACCTTCGAGAAGGCAGCCATCAGTGTAACATACGATGCCGTCTGAAATACTTCTCTCCAGATAACCAGATGTCCACTCTTCCCGAGAAGGGAATTTCGTGGAAAATGTCCTATATAGAAAATTACAAGCAATTGTGGAGATCACTTGGAGCAAGGACAACTTTGTCCCAATTCACCAAAAGTGGAAACAACGAGGTGTGCGTTGATCTGCGGTTCACAGGAGTTTCCTCTAGTAAGCCGAGTACCCATAGACGGTAAGTGCAAGAAAGTGCTTCTTGTTTAAGATGAATGTGTAGTGGGGCAACGTCAAAGAGAACTTCGAGCGCTGCCGTAGGAGTTGAAGAGAACGCTCCAGACATCGCCATTAAGCACATCCTTTGGAGATGGCCTAATTTTGATTGGACCGTTTTCACTTCGCCCTTTTGCCACCACACAAGACATCCATAAGTCAATATTGGACGAACACAGTTGTGTAAATCCATTTGATATACTTGGGTTTAAGACCCCAAGTTGTACCAAAGGTTCGCCGGCATTGCCCGAAGGCCATACAAGCTTTCTTGATTCTGAACTCAACATGAGGTGTCCAGGAAAGCTTGGAATCAAGAATGACTCCAACGTACTTTACCTGTTCAGTCACAATGATTTCAGAATGAAAGAGACGTAAAGGTCGAACACCATTACGGTTTCGCTTTTTCGTGAAAATAACAATAGATGTTTTACTCGGATTTACCGAAAGGCCATATTGGCGACACCAACCCTCAACTACCTGAATAGCGTTTTGCATCAGGTCGAAAAGGGTGCTGATGCACATACCGACTAACAATGTTAGATAGTCGTCGGCAATACCATAAGTAGGAAAACCGCTAATATTGAGTTGAGTTGCCTCAATAGCGTATCTGCTACGAGATTCCACAAAAGCGGTGATAAGACTCCCCCTTGGGGGCATCTACAAACACTCAATTTCCTAATCGCCGCTTGACGCAATGTCGAGAAGAGATGTCGGTTTTTGAGCATTTGGTGAATCCAATTGGATATTGTGATGATTCCGAGTAATCATAGTAGGCCTAACGTTCAGAGGAGCAGTCTAGCAGAGAGTCCGTTTGTGGATGCACGCATACGCGTGGTCCGTTTGTAGATGCATACTGTCACTTTCAAGTAGTACAATAAATAACTTTAATTGATTAATCCAGTAGTTTCTAATTAATTAGTGCACAATACCACATATTTGGCGACGAGACGAACCAGCAGCGTTTTGGAAGTATTCAGTAAGTACAATCTAACATTTTTTTTTACAAATGTTGGGACATCATACGTGAAAAAAAATCAAGCCAAACAAGTAGTTACCTAGGCAACGAACGTGGTCCGCTGAATTGGAAAAAAATACAAACAAGTTCCTTCATAAGGGACTGCCTCAGGAACGGATTTCATCCGTTGAGTCAGGCGAAAAAGTATTCAAGTTCAATCTTAAAGATGAACTGCCTCAGGAACGGATTATGTCCGTTGTGTTAGGCGAAAAATATGAAGCCCACCTTAATGGTGGACTGCCTCGGGAACGGATTCTGTCCGTTGTGTTAGGCGATAAAATTTCCAAGTCCACGCCAAGGTGGACTGCCTCGGGAACGGATTCTGTCCGTTGCGTTAGGCGACAAGATTTCTAAGTTCACGCTAAAGCTGGACTGCCTCAGGAACGGTTTTCGTTGAGTCAGGCGATTATGTGTAGTCCATAGCAACTCGATAATGGGCATAGCAACCCTTTTCTGTGGTTAGACAAATAATAAACATTGTTACTAAGGGTATCAATCAGATGATAAACAAAACGACAAATTTGAAGATTTCCCAAAATTTGTAAGAAATACTGTTTGAATGAAATTGTCGATATAATTATTTAATAATTCTTCAGAAATGGAAGAACAACTGTTCAAACTACCCCCGTTCGAATGTGAAAGTGTCCCAATTACGGAGCTCAGGAACAAATGGTTCGACTACAAGAAGCAGTTCGAATACATCGCTGCCGCTCTGGGCAGAAAGAAAAAGAAGAAGCTGAAAAATATATTCCTTGCTGTTGCTGGGCGTGAACTCCAGCGAGTGTATGAGAGCCTGCCCGAGGATAACCAAGGAATCAGTGAGGAAGAAGAAGACGAGTTCGATCGCATGATTCGCAGGCTCGACAATTACTTTGCTCCCAAACAGCATGACACCTTCGAGAGGCATACGTTCTGGACTCAAAAACCGGTCGTTGGAGAAACACTGGATAAGTTCCTGCTGCGTGCCAAAGTCATGGCCAATAAATGTCGATTCGGATCATCGGAGAAAGAAAGCAGAGATGCAGCAGTTATCGACAAGATTGTTATGCTGGCGCCCCCTGAGCTCCGGCGAAAGATTTTGGAAAAGCCCAATATCAACTTGGATGATCTCACCACCCTCGTCAATACCCACTTATCCGTACAGCACCAGATACGCGAGCTTGGTCAACATGTGTCAGGTACAGGAACATTGCAGCTAGCGAACCGTGCGAATACGTTCGTCAACAAAATATCTACGGATGGTGACAGGTCACGTTCGGCGAACAAACGTTCCGCTGTGGATTGTGATCGCTGTGGGTTCAAAGCTCATAAGCCTGAAGTGAAATGCCCAGCCAAAGACAATAAATGCCACCACTGCAACCGTATTGGTCATTTCGCCAAAAAGTGTCATTTTGGTTCTAACAAAGGCACATGGAAGCGCAAGTCTTCATCTGAAAATCAATACAGCCGTGGTCCCAAAACACCAAAGGTTAACGCTGTAGACGAGATTGAGACTCCAGTCGTACAGACTCCACATGCCATGAAGCCAGAAACGCGTCCAGAAGTTCAAGGATCTTTCGTCTATGCAATTAGCGATAACCATGACGAGATGGTGTGGTGCAGGGTGGGAAACATACTCGTCGAAATGATGATCGATTCAGGCAGCAAGTACAACATCATTGATGAGCAGACGTGGAATTTCATGAAGTGCAGGAATGCCGCCGTGAACAACGTGAGACCGTCCACCAAGCAACTATCAGCGTATGCACAACAAAGTTCATTAGACATATTGTGCACGTTCGAGGCAGAAATAGCGGTCGTGGAGGGCAACTGCCTCAGTTTCGTTACTACTTTTTATGTGGTAAAAGATGGAAAACAGAATTTGCTGGGTAGAGACGCAGCAAAGCAATTAGGAGTACTGTTGATCGGCTTGCCTAGCGTCATCAACCCGGCGACAATCCAGCAAGTATCAGAGAGCATTATTGACAAGTTTCCTGTAATTAAAGGTAGTTATTAGAACTTTTTATCAATAAAGGTATTTTCTAATCACATCCTGTGTCCAGGTGTTAAAATTCGAATCAATATTGACGAGACCGTGACACCCGTTGCTCAGCATGTCCGTCGTGTACCAATAGCACTCCGTCGACAAGTTGAAGATCAGCTCAATAGACTGCTAAATTCCGGCATCATTGAAAAAGTTAACGGTCCCAGCCCCTGGGTATCACCCGTTGTAATCGTTATCAAGGATAACGGCGATGTACGCCTATGCATTGACATGCGACGAGCGAATACTGCAATCAGACGAGAGTATCATATGATACCTACGCTTGATGATCTTCTGGCAAGGTATTGTACTAGACGTTGTTAAATTTTAGTTGAATTGTATTATTACTAAATTAAGTCCACAATTAGGTTGAACGGCTCCAAATGGTTTTCTCGACTCGACATTAAGGATGCTTACCATCAAGTGGAACTGCACGAGTCGAGCCGGTATATAACGACATTCATTACCCACCTTGGAATGTTTCGATACACCAGGTTGATGTTTGGGATCTGCAGTGCTTCAGAACATTTCCAGCGCATAATCGAGCAGATTTTAAGCAGCTGCGAAAACTCCTTTAACTTTCAAGACGATATATTCATACACGGAAAGACAGAGGCAGAGCATGACGCTGCTCTTGAGCGTGTTTTGCGTACACTGGAGGCACACAATGTCGTTTTGAACACCAAGAAATGCAAATTCAAGGTCACGGAAACAGAATTCTTGGGTCATGACATTTCTCAGCAAGGCGTTAGACCAACGGAGGACAAAGTAATGGCGGTGCAGCAATTTAGATCGCCTACGTCTGCCGAAGAAGTCCGCAGTTTTTTGGGTCTCGTTGGCTATGTTGGAAGATTTATCCCCGATTTAGCTACCAAAACATTCGATCTTCGACAATTGACAATCAGCGGTCAGAAGTTCGATTGGTCGACGAAACATGAAATAGCGTTCAACAATTTGAAACGAGCAGTATGCTCAGCCCCAACACTCGGATTCTTCGATAACAACCGTCGAACAAGAGTGATTGCGGATGCGTCGCCGATCGGTTTAGGTGCTGTATTAATACAGTTTGAAGACGAATGTGATGATAAACCAATTGTCATTTCCTACGCCAGCAAAAGCCTTTCGCCAACAGAACGTCGATATTGCCAAACAGAAAAAGAAGCGCTGGCGATAGTTTGGAGCGTTGAAAAGTTCAAGTTATTCTTACTTGGGAGAGACTTTGAACTCGAAACCGACCATCGTCCATTAACCGCAATCTTCAAGCCGACGTCACTACCTCCAGGCCGCATTGAGAGATGGGTGCTTAGACTACAACCTTTCAAATTTAGGATTGTATATAGGCCCGGAAAGCAGAATATAGCAGATCCACTATCTCGTCTCTCTCTGACGGCAGATAACGAAGACGTAGACAAATGCGACGATCAACTGTACATAAGCGCTATCACGGAATCTGTAGCTGTAGATGTTTCGGAGATCAAGAATGCACTGGAAACAGACCCTGAGCTACTTCTCGTCAAGGATGCTTTGTTGACTTCGGGTTGGGCTGATGATGCTGTTAGAAGCGGTGCCAAGAAGTACATACCCTTTCAAAACGACCTAACTCTCCTCGAAGGCTACGTGGTTCGTGGATGCAGAATAGTCATTCCTCAAGATCTACGTGGTAGAATGCTGCAGCTGGCTCACGAAGGCCACCCAGGGGAGACACTGATGATATCGCGACTACGTGACCGGGTTTGGTGGCCAGGCATGGATGAAGATGCAAGAAAGACGGTCAGAAGCTGCGAAGGTTGTCGTTTGGTAAGCAGGCCCTCAGCACCCGAACCGATGCGCCGCCGTCTAATGCCAAAAGAACCTTGGGTAGACGTTGCGATGGATTTTCTAGGACCTTTACCATCACACGAGTACCTCCTAGTGATCGTGGACTACTATAGTCGGTACAAAGAGGTCTGCATCATGAAGAAAATAACATCAGAAGAGACCATCAAGAAGATAGAGCCAATTTTCGTCCGACTGGGTTATCCGAGGACGATCACTCTGGACAATGGTCGTCAATTTATAAGTACAGAGTTCGAGGAATATTGTCATTCAAGAAATATATCCTTGAACCACACAGCTCCATACTGGCCGCAGGCGAATGGTGAAGTCGAAAGACAAAACAGTTCCCTTTTAAAGCGGCTCAAGATCAGTCATTCAATGAATCGTGACTGGAAAACGGATTTGCTTCACTACCTTATGATGTATAACACCACCGCACATTCCGTCACGGGAAAGGCACCATCGGTTTTGTTACAGAACCGTCTGATTCGTTCCAAGATTCCATCAATAAGCGACATAGAAACAGCACCACCTATAACTACTGAAGTTCAAGACAGAGACAGAATTCTGAAGCACAGGGGAAAAGAAAGGGAAGACGCCCGGCGTCATGCAAAACCCTCGGACATTCAAGTAGGAGATCGTGTATTGGTACAAAACCTTGTATCAACCGGGAAACTAACTCCAACATTCAACGGAATAGAATATCAGGTGATGGAGAGAAGAGGAAGCTGTGTGAAAATTATTGATCCTGTTTCAAGAAGCGTGTTTGAAAGAAATGTAGCCCACCTCAAGAAAATCAGTCCGCAGACAATATCCAATGAGGAAACGTCGCCATCCGCTACAGATAATACGACCAGCAACCCAAGCAGCAACCTAATGAACGACGAAGGTCAGGAACAATCAAGTCGTCGTCTACCTCGTCAGATGACTCGACCATCCTGGCACCGAGATTACTTCGTCAATCAACTGGAAGAAAAAGGGAGATGTGATGATTCCGAGTAATCATAGTAGGCCTAACGTTCAGAGGAGCAGTCTAGCAGAGAGTCCGTTTGTGGATGCACGCATACGCGTGGTCCGTTTGTAGATGCATACTGTCACTTTCAAGTAGTACAATAAATAACTTTAATTGATTAATCCAGTAGTTTCTAATTAATTAGTGCACAATACCACAGATATCATTGGAGATATACCATGGCCCCGTGCGGTTTCCAATATGGTATCGAAAGGCACGTTGTCAAAGGCACCCTCGATATCTAAGAAAACACCCAGCAGGATTGCTTTTGAGCGAATACCTTCTCGATATCGCTAACAACTTTGTTTAAAAGAGTCACAGTGGACTTTCCACATTGGTAGCATGTTGGTTCATATGAAGAGGCACATTGGCCAGATGAACATCACGGATGTGATGATCGACAATGCGTTTTAAGCATTTCAGAAGAAAAGAGGTCAAACTGATAGGTCTGAAGCTCTTTGCTTCTTCATACGACGCACGAACCACTTTCGGAATAAACTTTACAGTAATATCCCGCCAGGATTTGGGAATATACCCTGTAGCAAAACTGCAAACAAGTAGTTGTTTCAAAACATGTTTGAAATGATCAAATCCCTTCTGAAGCAAAATAGGATAAATCCCATCTGCCCCAGGAGATTTGAAAGGAGCAAAGCTAGGGAAGTGGAACCATCTCGGCAGGGATCCAATTTTGGGCACCTTTCTACTATAACTCAGCCAATTCTGAACGAATTGACACAATTTTTGGAACGCGATGAGATACGCATAGTCAATTGGTTTGGAATTGACTGAGTTATAGCGAAGAGTGCCCAAAATACCGGCCGCTGCCCAAGTGATTCGCTACCCTATTAAGTGCCCATTCAATCGATTCTAAAGTTATGATACTCCGAGCCGAAGCTAAAGAATCATAACTACAAGAAAATACATCAGGATCACCCGAAGATGTAATATCCACACATCCGGGGAAGTGTGTACTGAATAAACATTCCAAAACTTCCTCATCAGAGGAAGTGAAATCACCATTTGGCAAACGAAGTTCGTTCACTTGAAAATCCTTAGATTTTGCAAGGATTTTGTTCAATCGACTGGCTTCACTCAGACTGGAAACATTTGTACAAAGGTTTTTCCAGCCGGATCGTTCAGCAGACCGAAGAGCTTTCTGTTAGGCCTTGCGAGCCGACCTGAAAGCCTCCGATCCAGCCGAACGTCGTCTGTTCCAACTCTTTCTACATTGTTTCCTGAGCTTGGCCAGATCAGAGTTCCACCAAGGGGTTCATCTTGTGGTCTTCACAGACCACAGAGGGCAAGCTTCTTCAAAAGCTTCCATGATGAAGATGAAGGCCGTTGTAGTATCAACGGCTTCAGCTAAATCACTTGGAGTGTCAATTGATGGTGAGTATCCAAATACCGTAGAGGCTCGAGTAATATTGCTGATATTATATAGTCTTATAAATATATATATATATATATATATATATATATATATATATATATATATATATATATATATATATATATATATATATATATATATATATATATATATATATATATATATATATATATATATATATATATATATATATATATATATATATATATATATATATATATATATATATATATATATATATATATAAATAATATTAGAATATAAATAATATTATATATATATTAGTCTCGGTTGGTCGTTCATATTGTTCTGAAGGAGTTCGAGGCCGAAAATAAGTTCATGGTACTTGATGATGATTAACCTGGGCTTGTTAGGGGAATATCTGTAAGTAAAAGAAAATCGCGTTAAGTACTGTTCCTTTGAATTCCACTAAGAATTTGCATCCTTTGAGTCTCGAGTCGAGTCAAGTACAAGACACTGAAGACGACCTTACAGTTGAGGTCGAAATACGTATCTGTCAAAGGATGCAAATTCTTAGTGGAATTCCAAGGAACAGTACTTAACGCGATTTTCTTTTACTTTCATGGTACTTGTCGTTTTGGAATCAGCAGCGATTGATGTTCAAGAAATGGAGGAGTCAATGGAGATCGACTCGACCATTGCAACAGTGAAGAAGTGTCTGCAGTAGAGATCATGGGATGAACCGGCGGTCAAGCAGTACGCACCGTTCAAGAGCGAGCTAGGATTGGTTGGTGATTTACTAGTACGTGGTGATAAACTGGTCATACCGTTGAAGCTACCCCCAAGGATGCTGGATCTGGCACACGAAGGTTACCCCGGTGAATCGGTCATGAAACGGCGCCTCAGAGATCAAGTCTTGTGGCCCGGAATGGATCGTGAGGTCACAAATCGAGTCGTGAATTGCGAAGGCTGTCGTCTGGTTTCCCTGCCAAACAAACCGGAACCGCTCTCACGGGGACCATTGCCGTGTAAGCCGTGGATTAACGTTGCCATAGATTTTCTTGGGCCAATGCCATCCGGCGTATATCTACTTGTGCTGATCGACTACTACAGTCGCTACAAGGAAGTAGAAGTGATGCACAAGATCACGGCCAAGGACACTGTTACAAGACTGAACAGCATCTTTACCGGTCTGGGTTACTCTAGGACGATAACGTTAGATAACGCAAAGCAATTCGTGGGAATTGAGCTCGAAAAATACAGGGGTCATCCATATACCACGTGGACAACTTAGAGGGGGGAGGCGGTCCCATAAAAGTCCACGCTTGTCCACGGAGAGGAGGATGGGGGTCTGTCAAATGTCCACGTGGACAATATTGGTTTACGATTAAAAAAAAAAGAGATTCATCAGCGAAACAAATGTCGTATTATTGATATGATTCTGCTTCTATCAGTTACCTATTTCATTATTTTTTTTTAAATTAAATTATTGTAAACCGGGGTCAAATTGATCAGCGGGGTGAAATTGATCATTCGGGTACTACATTGTAATTCCATACTAGGAACTCTTAAGCGTCGTAATGATCTTAAACTTTTTACGTCATCTGGTTCGTAGCTGCCTAAAGATGAGTGTAGACTTTTATTTTTTAGAAAAAGTTAGTTTTGCCTTATTTTTTAAGGAGTTTGCAATGTATTTCTCATTTAGCTGAAATCATTGCTACTAAACAATCGATTGCTAATAGGACTTCCCGTAAATTTTCTGTTTTAACATTTTTGTGGAACCTTGGTTAGGAAGTTATGAAGCTAATCAGAACATGAAATAGTTATAAAAAAGTTCATTTTATGATGAAATAGTCATTTAAATCACTTATAATCACTTATTTCAAATTAAATTGCCTACACTGAAATAAATTTTGTTGTTGTTTCCACCGAATCCATGGTAAAATTAAGAACTGTACCAACAATTTTCAACCGAATGCAAAATTCTGTTAATTGTACTGAAACATTGTCAATATTACCATGCGTGAAGTACCATTGACTAAAAACATTCTTGACGTTACTATTTTGACATTGTATTTTTGACCATGTTTATCTAAGACGCGCAACTTTAACTGTAGCTGAAAATATATAATTTTTTTTTTAGCCTTTTGTCTCGTCCCTAGCTTATAACACATACTTTGAATGATTTTTTTCACCGTGTATGTCAGATAGGAACATTTTTGAAATCCCAGTGTGAAAAATGTCGAGCTCAGTCACACAAGGTTGACCTCAAATGTCAAAGTAGAACTATTTACCATTCTACTTATTTCGAATTATCCCATTATTCCTTTGTTTTCAAGTTCGAGTAAAGTACAATTCCGATTAGAATATCATTCTTGATCGTATTATTTAATATAAGCGAGATTTCGTCTTTAATTTTAGGACCCTATTCCAGAGAAAATCAATGCATAATTTAAGCTAAGCTCCAAAGTATTCAATTTAAGAAGCCTTAACTAGGAGAATAGGAGAATATATATCTTTAAAAGTTTTGTTGATAACTGATTGTTAATGACGATATCAAAATACCACCTCATCGTACATATCTTAAATTCAACGCCTACATTTGATTTGGTGAACTATTTAACAAACTGTCACGGTTTGACTCAAGTTGAACCGAAATGAGCCAGAGCCGTCGCCAAACTTATTTGTCTAATAAGAAAAAATCGGCTGCAGTAAAAATTGTGGTTCGAACAGATGGAAACTTCGACATAGGGTCAGCGAGCCATTAGTAATCCCATGATCCCAAATTCACCATTAAACATATTGTAATTTACACGGCACACTCACCATCACCCCTATTGTTCTATACCATTTGGCGAATGGTAAATGGCACTTTTACAATAAAAAATGGTGGTCGTTGTGTATCTTCACCATAAAATTTTGAGAAAATTTTCATACACTTTGTCGCGAAAAACATTAGAATGTATTGTGTTTTTATGGGACATTTTTAGGGCAATTTTCAAAAGATAACAATATACCTTCATGTTTTTTCATTGTTCTTACAATACAAATACAATTGATTGAATGGCGTCAAATGAATCGTTGTTACAATAAAAATACAATAATATTTATTGTTATTTGTAAGCAGTTTTCGCTTTTGAAAATCCATAGAGTTTATATTTCCCGCTAACATTTATATCCAGCATTTACGAGCACTAACGTCCGCCAGAATGATATGCACATTTTATGATAAGAATCAAACACTCTGATGTGATGTCTTGGCAGCTGTTGATAAGATCAATCTTCAATCTTTTCAAATAACTGCCAAATATCACAAGTCAGATCTCAGGTCGTATGATCCATACCATAAATCGTTCACAATTCATGTGGCCATTAGTATCTGTAAATGCTGGAGAAAAATGTTACCGAGAAATATGAATTCTTTGGTTTTTCAAAGGCGAAATCTGTTTACATAACAACAAATATTATTGCATGTTTATTTTAACATCGGTTCAATTGACCCCATTAAACTTATTAGGGGTACTCACTAAACAGATTAAATTGCTGCGTAAGCCATGATTTTCTGTTTATTTGAAATGTTTCATGATTTTGCGAATGAAATAATCAAAGATTGCCTTGATGATCGCGACGTTTAAACAGTTTAATCAGTTTACACTGTTTAGTGAATCCCCTTATTGTATTTGTATTGTTATCAATGGTAGTTTACTATTTACTAGATTCCTTTAATTTATTGGAAAACATTAGAAAAATCATTGTTCATCTTTTCTTGTCGTAACATCCTCACTTGGCTAAACCTGCTTTTCAGCTAGTTTTCTATAAGTACTTCCTCAGTGATTCATTGAGAGCTTCCTCTGCCAACATGGCTTGTCGTCTGTCAGTCGTTGAAGTTTTAGCGAATAACATTCGATAACCGAAACATCTACTGCACTCAAATTTAAAACGAAAACTATAAAAAATATGTCAAGTGATTTTGTATTTGATTATACAAACATGATCCAAGCAACAATAATATTTATTGTTATTTATTTGTTACGAATTGTTTTTAAGTGTAATTGAGAAATAAACTCTTTTTTAATAAAAAGTCCATGAGAACTTTGCAGGCACTTTTGCAACTATTTAAGGACAAGGTATTTGGAGTACATTGCTCAAAATTTCTAGAGCACCGTTTTTTAGAACCGTTGAACGGATTTGGATTAAAATGCATCACGCTATTGACAACCACTGAACAATTAGCGTGATGCATTTTCATCCAAATCCGATCAACGTTTCTAAAAAACGGTGCTCTAGAAATTTTGAGCTATGTACTCCAAATACCTTGTCCTTAAAAACAACTTAAATTAATTTTTACTGATAGTAACTTTAAAGTATTATAGAACTATTGAAAAACAATCGAATCAATTAGTCACTAATAAAGCTAATGTTCACTTATTGTACGAACTATATGGGCTTGATTTCTATTGTAAAAAGTAGCAATATATCTACTATGTGTTTTATTGTGCACAATAAAACCAGTCATTTGTTAATAATATTTACCATGTAATGAATGGTAATTTTTTATCCGGGAATCCTTTATTTTGAGTAGGATGAAAACGAAAGAATCAATATTCTACTTTTACGTTCTGTATTGGTAGCGTTACATCCGTGAAAGAAACCAGTTTGATTATCACACCAAAACTGCAGGTAATAAGTTCCGTGAAAATCTCTAAGAGATATAAATCACAAGCAAATTAGTTACCAGGCAAAACACAAGTTTTCCTTCGATGTTTGATGTTTGTTACTTTATGTGCTGATAGATTTCTGCATGTTGATTATATATTGCTGTGTGCGTTCAAGATGCAAACGGTGCCCAAATGCGCTTCAAATGCGGTAACACAATGCTTTCAAGGGCAACTTAGCAACCATGGTCAATATCACCGCCACCCTGGGATCAAAAAGCTCCCGTTGACATCGGGTTACTTGTTAGAAAATCTTACCGCATTTGGTGCTCCCGCATTTGATATTTGCATTGCGAATGCACACAGCAATAATTTGTCTAAATGTTCAAATCAAACACATGAAATTTGACTGCTGAGACTGAATGAATGTTAATTTCATGTTAATGTGGCCGAATCCCAACGTATAGTATCTTCGATTTTTTCTATTTCCCGTCAGCAAGAAAATTTCCTTTACTACGAAGAAACTATGCGCCGAAATTTGCCAACTGGTCTCATGTTTTTCAATAGTCCTAAGGTCACAATAATTATGGATAGCTGTTGTTTTTTAACATAACAGTTTTTTAACAGTTGCAGGGCTGTTACAGAAGGATCGATTTGGAAACCGCAAAATCCGAGCCAAGCCATATGAAATTCGCGCCGAGGTCACTAAATCCGCGCCATTACAAAAACATATGGATTTGATGGATCAAAATCATATAAATCCAGAATCTTTCAGAGAAAATGAACTATCTGTGACATTGTGTTGCAAGATATATGAAGAGTATTTCTATTGATTATTTCAGAACTTTAGATAACAACTCAAGCAAAAGTTTAAAAAATGTAGAAGGCAGATTAAAGTTTTTTTTTACTCGAATTGAAAAGTTTTTGATTAATAATTCTTCGATTGCTTATCAATCAGGGTGTCTACTGTTTGTCGAGAATAGAATTTGCTGTTCCCTGCAATAGTTTCGAAAAAAGGAGAATTCTTGACGAAACTTTTGAAATAATTTATAGCCAACATAATGGTAGAGATCCTGAAAAAAGTCTGGAGAAAGTCATAAAAGCTGGTTCGGGAAAATTGCATGAACATTTTCCGAAACTTTTTAAAAAATTCATTCATGGATTACTTTTTGCAGACATTTATTCTGTGTAGATACTGAATAATACTAGTGCAGTTTTTTAATTAAATGACCAATACATTTTATTTCTGAAAAAGGATGAACTATAAAAATGTCTGCAAAGTTTAAACATTAAGCAAAATGTATGTAAAAAGTATTATTTCAAGAAAGTTCTATGAAAAAATGACCTCAGTCATAGAAATCCGCAAATTCCACAGAGTAGATTTCAGAGTCACCAAAAAGCTTGAAATATTTCAGAAACCATGCCATGAATTAGTGTTTTTTTAACTGAGCTTTTATTGCAAAGCACATATACAGGGGATAGACAAAATGATCGGGAGAGGCAAAATTTTCACTTTTCAAAAAATGTTCAACCAGCTGTAACTTTTCGAAAAGAGCATCAAATATTCTCAAATTTTTACTGTAAGTTCATCAACTAGTTGTGTATCAGTGGACAAAATGGGAAAGATCGGGCTATTCTGCACGAAGTTATAAACATTTTAGAAAAAGGTAGAATTATCCGATAGCTAACTTTGAACTGTTATATCTCCGGATTCAATGAACCGAATGCAATGAAATCTTGTCCATTTATGACTTATATAATGAGCTCTGAAAAACGTTTGACACAATTTGAAATTATTAACAAGAGAAAAAGTAATAGCGATTTTATTAATTTTATGATTTTTTAGTAAATTCTTTCAAAACATATCTTTTTTTTTTAATTTCTTTGTATTTGTGAATTTTAACTTATTGCTAATTCTTCACATCAAAACATATCTGTATTCAAGACAATTAGAGGGAATTTAAATAAACTATAATTAGCATCTTAAATTTTGAAATGATGTTGAAATTTGAGAAAATTTGGGGTTTTATTAGAAAAATAATCAGATCATTATAATTTTCTTCATTGTTAATAATTTTAAGTTAAGTCAAAAGTTTTTCAAAGTTCATTATATAAGTCATAAATGGTCAAAATTTCATTGCATACGGTTCATTGAATCCGGAGATATAGCGAATCGAAGTTGGCTATCGGATAATTATAACTTTTTCTAGAATCTTTATAACTTCGTGCAGAATAGTTCGAAATTTTCCAAATTTTGTCCACTGATACACAACTAGTTGATCAACTTACAGTGAAAATTTGAGAATATTTGATGCACTTTTCGAAAAGTTACAGCTATTTGAAAATTTTTTGAGAAGGAATAATTTTGCCTGTCCCGATCATTTTGTCTATCCCATGTATACCTAGTAGTCCAAGATAGGGACATTAACATTGTTTTTACTCAAACTAAATTTTCCATAACTCTATAATTTGAAAATGTATTTTTTTCTGATTGTGTTGAGCTTTATGTCTAAATGTTAGTGCATTTGAAAACCATTTCCGCAAAATCCACGCCGTAATTGGCAAAAACACGCGAAACGCAAAAACCGCACAAAACGCAAAATCCGCGCCAGTTGTGACAGCCCTGCAGTTGTTGTAATTGGAACAATAAATCAAAATAAAGTGAATTATAGTAGCTTTCAGTTGCAATCTAACAATTACTCCATTATTACTAGACTGGAGGTTTTAATCGAATGAAAATGCTGAATTTCTTGAAGAAATTTGAAAACGATTTTAGACAAAAGCTCTGGCATATGCCACAACTAGAATTCTCGAAATAAATATCGCTGAAATATTGTGAAGAATAATGAAGATGTTCATATATGCACTCCTGAACAATGTAGCCATTCATGTTTTGGAGGAACTTATGGAATTGAATGAATCCTTAAATTCCTGGTGAAACTCATGAATTTTTGGCAAAAACAGCTCGATCGATGAGCTCAGAGATGAACAAAAGATTCTTGAAGAAATGTTTTAAGGAATGCTTTGAACAAACTTCTGGATTTATTTCAAATATTATGTAAAATATTGAAATAACTACACCATTTTTTTTTTTTTCAATATCACGTGCAGATTTTCATCGGAAACTCTCAAAAGAACTCCATCAGAAACTCTTTCGCATTTCAGCGAAAAGCTGCTGAACAAATGACGTCATAACTACCAGTAATTTCATCAGAAATTCATCTCGCATTTGCAACAGAAATAGGGTCCTAAAATTAAAGACGAAATCTCGCTTATATTAAATAATACGATCAAGCATGGTACTCTAATCGGAATTGTACTTTATTCGAACCTGAAAAACAAAGGAATAATGAGAAAATTCGAAATGAGTAAAATGGTAAATAGTTCTACTTTGACATTTGAGGTCAACCTTGTGTGACTGAGCTCAACATTTTTCGCACTGGGGTTTCAAAAATGTTCCTATCTGACATACACGGTGAAAAAAATCGCTCAAAGTATGTGTAAGCTTAGGGACGAGACAAAAGGCTAAAAAAATAAAAATTATATATTTTCAACTACGCTTAATAAAAACGTCAAAAAATGAGTAAATATGTACTCTTGAACCATATATAGTGGTTTAAAACAAGAATCCCGATAGGACTTTAAGAGCTAGGGACGAGACAAAAGGCTAAAAAAATAAAAATTATATATTTTCAACTACGCTTAATAAAAACGTCAAAAAATGAGTAAATATGTACTCTTGAACCATATATAGTTATATATTGTTCGGCAAATTATAAAATAATTTAAAAACTTGCAATTAACTCGAGATAAACCAATTCAAGGGAACACGTCGAAATTTTAAATGAAGGAATATTGCAGTGTTACTATTAAAACGTATAGTAATGCAGAAATCCATCTATAAGCTTAGCTAAAAATCCATCTTCACTTGTCCCAAATACAGGGGATAGACAAAATGATCGGGACAGGCAAAATTTTCACTTTTCAAAAAATGTTCAATTAGCTGTAACTTTTCGAAAAGTGCATCAAATATTCTCAAATTTTCACTGTAAGTTCCTCAACTAGTTGTGTATCAGTGGACAAAATTTGGAAAAGATCGGACAATTCTTCACGAAGTTATAAAGATTTTTGAAAAAGGTAAAATTATCAGATAGCCAACTTTGAGCTGTTATATCTCCGGATTCAATGAACCGAATGCAATGAAATTTTGACCATTTATGACTTATATAATTAGCTATGAAAAACCATTAATATTCTTAATACGGAAGAAAATTATAACGATTAGATTATTTTTTCAATAAAACACTAAATTATCTAAAACATCAACATCGTTTCAAAATTCAAGATGCAAATTATAGTTCGTTTAGTTTCTCTCTAATTGACTTATATATTAATGCGTTTTGAAGGAAAGTAACATCATAGCCGCCAAAGAATTGAAAAAGTAATGGGATGCATATTAAAAATAGACCAATTTACTAAAAAATCGTGAAAAAAATAAAATCGCTATAACTTTTTCACTTGTTAAAAATTTCAAGTTAAGTCAAATGTTTTCTACAGTTCATTATATAAGTCATGAATGGTCAAAATTCCAATGCAATCGGTTCATTGAATCCGGAGATATATCAGTTCAAAGTTGGCTATCGGATAATTTTATCTTTTTCAAAAATCTTTATAACTTCGTGAAGAATTGTCCGATCTTTTCCAAATTTTGTTCACTGATACACTACTAGTTGAAGAACTTACAGTAAAAATTTGAGAATATTTGATGCACTTTTCGAAAAGTTACAGTTAGTTGAACATTTTTTAAAAAGGGAAAATTTTGCCTATCCCGATCATTTTGTCTATCCCCTGTACGTTAAAACTGTAGCTATTATAGCTATAAGTCGATATAATAACGATTTAAAAAAAGAAAAAAAAAATTTTTCAAAGCAAGGTTTTTGAGGAAAATGTGTGCATCAGTTTTGGCATTGTTGTTTTACCAAAATCCTTGTATGATTTTCAATATGTTGTCAGAATTACGAAAATAGTGACTTAGTGACCATTTTACAGAAAAAAATGACTTTAGTGACTTTTTCATGAAAATAGTGACTTTTTAGTGACTGACTCGAAAATAGTGACCAAATCACTAAAAAGTGACTCACTACCAGACCTGCATTTAGAGAACATTTTAATGAGTGAAGTTCAGACTGATTTCTATAACATTTAAGACGATCACCTACTTTTAGGACTACTTCTTTTAGGTTACAATTGATGTAGAGAAATTCACTTTTGATTACCGTATTCGCACTGTATAATTTAGCAGACAAATCTCAGCGAGTTTCAGCTCATCTTGTGATAAGGGCCTGTTTTGCGGATCCTGCTTCTTCAACTTCTTCTGAATATTTGCTATGAACCGGTAAACATAGCCCATTGTTCTTTGTAGCTTTGTCCATTGGCTGAATCGGGTCACATCTACTGCAGGCGTGGAAGTCCAATGGATGTGATTCGGTCGCAATTCTTCTTTTGTAGTGAAGGGCTGTGGTAACTCCGGCCAATGCTCTTCCGGTTTTTGTAGGAAAGGTGATCCTCGAAACCAAGGGTTGTTAGGACGGAAGTTAGGGCCATTAACCCATTTGGTTGCTTTATCGGCCACATTCATTTCAGAGGGAATCCAGCGCCACTCCTCTGGATTGCTTGCGGAAAGAATTTCTCCAATGCTAACCGCAACAAACTTTTGATATCTACGATGATCACTGCGAATCCAGGCCAACACTGTTGATGAATCACTCCAGAAAATCCTTCGTGCGATCGGAAGCCTGTGGTAGTTCTGAACAGTCTCCGATAGATGCACTCAAAGAACGGCGGTCTGCAATTCTAGTCGAGGAATTGACAGCGTTTTAATTGGCACAACTTTCATTTTGGCACTAACCAGTCCCCGAACCACCCGACCAAGTCGCGCTTTCATCATGTTCCTGCCAACGGAGTCGTCCTGGTCCTTCGGTCGTGGTTGGTGACGGGACCTCCCGGCAACTCCTCTCAGGCAAGTATGCACGCATTAGTAATGTCCATCTGCCTGAATCCCTCTCGTGTTGCAGCGCTCACCATCCGAATCGTTTGGACATCGCACAAACCATTTCAATTGACGAAGACGAAGAATCTACTGCCGCCAACAACAACCTTCTACACCCAGGACGCACTGCCTACAGCTCTGAGGGAGTCCCCGAACCACACGACCAAGTCGCGCTTTCATCATGTTCCTGCCAACGGAGTCGTCCTGGTCCTTCGGTCGTGGTTGGTGACGGGACCTCCCGGCAACTCCTCTCTGGCAAGTATGCAAGCATTAGAAATATCCACCTGCCTGAATCCTCCTCGAGTTTCAGATCCTTTCCGCATAATCCAGACATCGCTGGAAATCATTATGCTTGCAACGGCGATGAATCTGCAACCGTCACTCCTATCGTGACCAATGATGGAGCGGCAACTGTGAGTACTGGAAGCTCCATAATATGGGTGTATTACCAAAACGTGCGTGGATTGATGACCAAAATTGATTCATTTTTCCTGGCTGCTAATGACTGCAATTTCGATGTCATAATCTTGACAGAAACGGGCCTGAAGGAGTGGGTTAATTCTATTCAGTTGTTTGGAACCCAGTATTGCGTGTTTCGGTGCGATCGAAATAGCCTTAACAGCGACAAGTCGAACTTCGGAGGCGTTTTAGTTGCAGTTTCCCAGAGATATACCTGTTCCTTAGTTGTGACTAATCGAGGTAGGAACTTAGAACAGGTTTGTGTATCGTGCAGGATTAAAGGGCTGAACCTCTTGATTTGTGCGATCTACATACCACCTGATAAGAGCAAATCAGTTGAAATTATGGAAAATCACGTGGCATCTGTTCGTGAACTTTGTGAGAATCTGCATGGTGATGATGCTGTTCTCGTGTGCGGTGATTATAATCAACCTAAATTGAAATGGATACGAAGAGACACCGAAGCTGTTATTGCTGCTGATTCCTCCCAGTGTATGGCTTCTAGTTCAGCATTGATCGACGGCATGGATTTCCTGAATTTGCACCAATTCAACTCGTTTGGCAATCGGCTCGGGCGTACATTGGATCTTGTCTTTGGTTCTGATATCCTCAACGTAGTGGTTGAGAGATCGGTTGCCCCGTTAGTGCCAGTAGATCACCACCATCCACCTTTAGTGCTTTCGTTACAAACTCCGGCTAGAAATGCTTCACAACAAGGTTATGCTGACCCTGGAGTTCGTGTGCTCAATTTCCGTCGCATTGATTTTGCGGCTCTGCGTGCTTTCTTCGAGGGAGTTGACTGGAACACTCTTCTTGGTGATATGGACGTTAATGATATGACTGAAATATTTTGTAACGAAGTAAGTCAATGGTTAGATTCGAATCTCCCACTGAAAAGGAAACCTGTGTCGCCCGTATGGAGTACTCCGTTATTACGTGACTTGCGGCGCAAAAGAAATGCATGCCAACGTAAACTTCGTCGAGATCGTTGTTTCATAACAAAACGAGACTTCCATAATGCCAGCGAAGCATATCGTAAGGTCAACGCGATGCTTTATCGATCATACGTTCAGCGTGTTCAAATCGGTTTACGCAACAATCCTAAAGATTTTTGGAATTTCGTCAACTCCAAAAGGAAGAATCCAAGTGTACCAACTAACGTTTTCCTCAATGAAACAGCCGCTAATTCCGATTCCACTGCCAGTGAACTGTTTGCAGATTATTTTTCTTCTGTTTTTGACGATCGCACCGCTTCCGCTAACGAAGTGCAAGATGCCGCAAGTTCTGTTCCCCTGAATATTGTCGACCTCGACTTATTTCTCGTCACCCCAGAGATGGTTTCCACTGCCATTAGGAAACTGAAGCAATCGTATACTCCAGGACCTGATGGGATTCCTGCCATTGTTTACGTGAAATGTTGTGATGCAATTTCCGAACCTCTTTGTCGTATTTTCAACAAATCGTTCGACCAGCGCGCTTTCCCCGAGATTTGGAAGCATTCAGCCATGTTTCCTGTCTTTAAAAAAGGTGATCGGAACAACGTGGAAAATTATAGAGGAATCACGAGTCTCTCTGCCGGATCAAAAGTTTTTGAGATTATGGTTGGGAAATTTATTCTTAGCCGAACGCATAATTACATCTCATTGGACCAGCATGGTTTTATGCCCGGAAGATCCGTAGTGACAAACCTTCTGGAATTCACCTCCACGTGTCTAAATCAAATGGAAAATAGAGCCCAGGTTGACACTGTTTACACGGACTTAAAAGCTGCTTTCGATAAGATTAGTCACGAGATTCTTCTCCATAAAATTTGGAAATTGGGCGCTTCTGGGAGATTTGTTTCATGGCTACGCTCATACCTCATTGGTAGAACACTCCGCGTCAGAGTTGGCTCCGCAGTATCGTCTCCTTTTTCGAACGGATCAGGTGTTCCCCAAGGAAGTAATTTGGGCCCTCTTTTGTTTTCCCTGTACATCAACGATGCTGCAACGCTGCTTGGACCTGATTGCAAATCATTTTTTGCTGATGACGCAAAAATCTATGTTGTGGTGCGAACCATTGAGGACTGTCGTCGCTTGCAATCGTTAATTGACACATTCTCAGACTGGTGTTGCAAAAATAAACTTATGCTGAGCATTGCTAAATGTTCAGTGATAACATTCCATCGAATACAACAGCCCATAAGGTACAACTACTGCATTGACGGAGTTCAGCTCAACCGTGTGGAACAAGTGCGTGACTTGGGAGTGCAGTTAGACACGAGTATGACATTTGTACCGCATATTACGGCAATGATTACTCAGGCAAATCGTCAGCTTGGTTTTGTTTCGAAGATTGCCCGAGATTTCTCGGACCCGTATTGCCTGAAATCACTGTTCTGTGCACTCGTTCGTCCAATTTTGGAAAACGCATCTGTTATCTGGACGCCATATCAGCTAACATGGATATTAAGGATCGAGCGGGTTCAAAAACGTTTCATCCGCCTTGCATTACGGGGTCTGCCTTGGCGGGATCCCGTAAATCTGCCACCTTACTCTGATCGATGCCGCTTGCTGAATCTCGATACTTTGGAGGACCGACGAAAACTTGCACCAGTAACTACCACTGCCAAAATTATTAACGGTGAGTTAGATGCTCCAGGCTTGTTGGCCAGGATTGGCTTTCGTGCATCCCGGTGGACTCGCAACACCGCTGTGATACATCATGCTTTTCATCGCACCTCGTATGGCTTTAACGAACCATTCTCTGCTATGCTAAGGACATTTTCTACGGTGGAAGATGAATTCGAATTCGGGGAACCTGTCCGGCGCTTTTCCAACCGCGTGAAACGTCAGCGTCTACTATGATGTTAAATGTTTTTAGTAAATTGTAATTTGTATTGTTTGGCTTAATTTAGTTTTAATATGTAAACGTTGTTTAGTTTAAGTTTTTACAATCATTTAGACTATAAGTCCGATGGTTTCTTTTATAAATAAATAAATAAATAAATAAATAAATTTGGAATAAGTTCTCGGCAGGCAGTCTGAAGTATACAGAGCACGAGTACGCCGAAGAGCTCCACAAACACGTGCAGTTCTAATTCGTCCAGATTTTCCGGAAGCGGTTTGTGGAAATAGCATCGTGGTATTTTGAGGCTTGGCAGCTCGGGAAACAAGTTAGTCCATTGTCGCCAACGCACGTAGAGGTCGTTTCCAATCGCCTCGTCCCAGGAGCAGCCCGAAGCCCAAATATCTTGGATCAAGACTTTTCCGTGTACGAGGTAGAACGCGATCAAACCTAGTGGGTCGAACAGGCTCATGACCACTTTTAAGACCTCTCTTTTTGTTGGAATGTGTCCATCTGCTAGTACTGGTTGGAGATCTTCTCGCATGGTGAACGTGTACGTGAACATGTCTTCCTTAGGCAGCCATTTCATTCCGAGCACCGATTCCACTTCCCTTCGAACGAGTACCAATTCTTTCGGTATACCGTCCGAAGTCTCTCCGATTCCTTGCAAGACTTGCTCTGAGTTGGATGCAAAGTTTCGTAGTTCGAAGCCTCCTCGAGAGTGAATTAGTTTTACTTCATTCGTTACCTCTATTGCTTCCTGTGAGGTCCTGAAGCTGTCGAGGTAGTCATCCACGTAGTGGTTTTCTACTATGGCAGCTGCAGCTCGGGGAAAATCATTCGCAAAGTCTCGTGCATTACAATTCTTAATGTATTGCGCAAAAGTGGGGGAACATGTGGAGCCGAAGGTGGCTACATCCATGACATAAGTCTGAAGAAAGTGGGTCCATCACGCCAGAGGAAGCATTGAGCAGAACGGTCTTGAGGCGAGATTGCGATCTGATGGAACATCTCGCGAATGTCTCCACAAACCGCCACCGGGAATTGACGAAATCGGCTGAGTACTGCAACTAAGGGTGTGAGTAGATCGGGCCCCTTGAGCAGGTTTGAGTTGAAGGGGACTCCATGAGATTTGGCTGCAGCATCCCAAATCAGTCGTATTTTCGCTGGCTTCTTGGGGTTTCTGACCACACCTAGAGGGAGAAACCACATACGCTTCCGGTCCATGGTCCCTAGTTCTTGCATAGTGGCTTTATGGGCGTAACATTTTCGTTCGTATTCCCAAATTAGCTGCCGAACAGAATCATGCAACGAACTGTCGTTCGCTAACTTCCGTTCAAGTGATTGAAGACGGCGGACCGCCATTGCATAGCTTTCCGGGAAATCCACATTGTCCGTTTTCCAGAGAAGGCCGGTTTCGAAACCGGAAGATGTTCGACGTGTTGTTTGTTCCATAATTGTTCATGCCCGTTTGTTCATCTCTTCGGATTCTACAGCATCCGTAGCAGAGTTGAGAGTTCCTACTGATTCCACGGCGAAGTAGTCTCGAAGTTGTTCATTCAGTTCTCGATCAGTATCCGATGTGGGCGAGACGTGAAAGTTGATTTATTTATTTATTGTCGTCAATCAATTTGTAGACCTTTACAATTATATGTATACTATATTACAATAGTTGCTTAAACCTATCACCTAACCCTACTTGCTCAAAAAATGCCTTCTTAAGCATATCTCTACTCATAGTCATATCAATTCTGTCACTATGTGTATTGTAACAAGACATCATTCTATTCAATGGCCCATATTTTGCATAGTCTGTTCTGTGGTAATTAATTAAAAATAAGTTTCTATTCCTTAATAAACGAGTGGGAGCAGAGAAATTCAAATTTTCCAATATTGTGGGGGAGCATAATCTATTTGATATAACATCATTTATAAAAGCAATCATGGCAAAATCTCTTCGATTTTTGAGGCTATCTAAATGAATCAACATGCTCCGTGCCGCATGAGATGGTAGCGGTAAGTGAGCCCAGCCTAGTTTCCTTAAAGCAAACAACAAAAACTGTTTTTGAATCGACTCTATCCGGTTAATGTGTGCAACCTAATATGGAGCCCAAACAACACTACAATATTCTAGAAGAGGTCTTACGTATGTCACATATAGTGTTTTAATTGTATAAGGATCATTAAAATGAAAACTAAATCGTTTGATGAACCCGAGCTTGTTACTTGCTTTATATGTAATATTGTTATAATGATCAACAAAAGTTAGTTTCGAGTCCAGAATAACGCCTAGCTCTCTTACAAGATTATGCCTTTCAACAATTTTCTCACCTAGAGTTACCACTTTATGAGTTATGTTTAATTTTCTCGTGAATGTAATTGAATTGCATTTTTTAACGTTAAGTTCCAACAGATTTTTGCTACTCCAGCTGAAGAAAATATCAATTTCATTTTGAAATATTTCGAGATCAGATGCTTTACGTATCTCCAGGAAAAGTTTCATATCGTCTGCGTATATGGAAACTTGAAGATACTTGACAACGTATTCAACATCATTCACAAACAAAATAAACAACAATGGACCAAGATGTGAGCCTTGTGGAACATCAGATGTTAAATTTACAATTTTAGACAAGTTTCCTTTAAATCTTACTCTTTGAGTTCTATCAGTTAAGTAAGACTCGATCCATTTAAGTAACCTAGGGTTGAATCCTAATTTAGACAACTTGAAAAGTAACAAACTTATATCCACTCTATCAAATGCTTTACTAAAATCAGTATACTGATATACATACAAAGCTTCAACATAATTTTCTCTATCCATTACATCTAGCGCGAATGTTAGAAAATTTACTAAATTAGTTGCCGTTGACCGTCCTCTAACAAAACCGTGTTGTTGATTAGTTATTAATGGCATTAGTTGTGAGAATACATTGTCGTTGATTATGGACTCGAACAGTTTTGCGATACAGGATATTATAGCAATCCCTCGATAGTTGCTTATATCAGATTTTTTACCACTTTTGAAAATCGGGGTTACAAAGGATTCTTTCCATACCGGTGGAAGAATACCTGTTTCTAAAGATGAATTGAACAGCCAAAATAATGGCTTCACTATTTCTTTTGCTAGATTTTTCAGGAACACTGGTGGTAAGCCATCTGGTCCAGCACTTTTCGATGAATCTAAGGATTCAAGCGCATTCGAAATTCGATTTAAAGGTAAACTAGAAACAGTAATGTCACCATCATGTTGCGGTAAATATGAAAAATACTGGAAATCCCGCTCAGAATCATCATGAGATGTAAGTTACTTTGAAAGAAATCAGCAAATAAGTTACTTATCTCGGTTGATTTGTTGCCGGTTACATTATCTAACATCATTTTTGATGGAAAAAAGTTTGATTTTTGTTTTTGTTTAACATAATTATAGAAGCGCTTTGGATCTGACTTAATGTTACTTTCTATTGACGCATTATATTCTTCATGTGCGTTTCTCATTTCCGAATTAAGTTGATCACATATATATAGAGCGAAAGGTTTTCACAAGTATTGTTTCTTTTGTATGTTTTGTGAGCTTTTTGTTTTCTGTTTCTTAAATTAATAATCTGCCTATTGTACCACACAGGGCATTTAGTATTTGATTTTTTCTTGTATTTTATTGGGACTGTTTTTTCCAGAATATCATATACGTTTCGATAGAAAATATCTACGGCTCGGTCAATTTTAGTATTACGTAATAAGTCTTGCCAGTTAATACCGTTTAATTCATTTTTTAAAAGAACGTAGTTCGCATTCCTAAAGTCAAAGTATGGTTCGGACAAATTGTTATCCAGTGGTGTAACTTTTTCATGAATAAATATGGAGTATTCAATTGCAGTATGGAAGACTTCATTTTTCCACAAAGGAGCATGTGATTCAGATACGCAGAAATCTTCTGACATATTAGTAAATAGTAAATCCAAATAGCAATTGTATTGATTTTTTACATTATTTACTTGGTTGAGTCCGTTTTCAGCGCTTCTGTCAAATAGAGAATGGAGTGTTTCATTATCTCCTACAACAGGTATCAAAATAGACTCATTTTCGTCATCAATACTGAATTTAGCTTCTTTTTGGTTAAAATCACCATATATGTGAACATTTGACTCTGACGTAAACTGAGAAATAATGCTAGCTGCAAGATTGAAAAACGTCTCATATGATTCTTTGTTTGCATATTCCGGAGGGAAGTACACTGCTGACAAAATATGAATTTGATCATTAATGAGTAGTTTTACCCAAACGTGATCAAATTCTTTGCACTTTATTTACTGTTTGAGGACATCGAGGTGCGCTCCCATAGATCCCCCATCCAAGACGGCATTTGGCAGCTATCGGGTCCATGGATGCCCCTTCCCGAACCTTGAGAGGAACTGTCAAGCGCAAGTTGTCAATTCCTATGAGAAGTTTTGGTTGAGCCTTCTCATATTCCTCTATAGGTAACCCTCTCAAGTGTGGAAACGACTAAAATATTAACGCGCACTGAAACGGCAAAAATTAGCAATAGCCAATATCTCACAAGTTTATTGCTAATTTCTAATTTTTAATTAAGCGATAATATAGCTGCCGTGTGGAAACCGGTCGGAAAGGTCACGATATCTCAATGTTTGAGTTGGGAGTACCAGACTTTTCACTGTATGCGTTTGTATGGTATGCGTTGGAGACCGAGAACAAGAACCAGCGATTTCGATCTCGATCCGTTGTGATTTAGATTCCTCTCTGCTCACATTTCCAGTTCAGAGCAGCGTTAGAGGTTCTTTTGGTCCGCTGACACCCAGTTGTTTGGCTAAGTCCGCTTCTAGCAGTGTCAACGTCGAACCTTCGTCGATAAAGGCGAAGACAGTGAGCGACAGCCCGTTTGCGAACAAGACCATGGGCTGGATACGGAAGAGGGAAAGCGCTTCGAAATTGGAGCTAAAGTGATTACTGGACACATTCAACGGCTGAGGATTAGGGTTTGGATTATGCAACAAGGTGTGATGTTTCATGGTGCACCCGCTTACCCCGCAACCTTTCCAAGATTTGCACGACCATTTCCCATGGTTATTGAGACACGTCCTACAGAGCCCTTTCTGTTGAACCGCCTGCCATCTTTCTTCTTCAACTCTCATCGTACTGAATTGTGTGCAGTCCCCAACACGATGGCCTTCTTTACTGAATATAGCACACGCCTTACCTTGTCTTTGAGCATCTCTACCAATGCTCGCCGGGTGCTTACCGATACCCGATGGACGAGGTCCCGATGAATGTGTTTGTAGAATTCCTCTTTCCCAACCTTTCGGAAACTCGTTTCTCGGTGCTTTGTTGAAGACTGGAATTTCGGTTGTTACTTCGCTTGCTGCTGATACCAGCTCAGACAAGAAACTTCCAAATGTCGCCAAAGTGACGACCGTGTTTTTTGTAGACTACCCAGTTGAGCTTAAGAGATCCCGGCAGCTTCTCGACCAGTTCTTGCAAGAGTACTGGGTTCGAGAGATGATTCTCTTGTTGAGCCCCAATGAGATGATCGACAAGATTCTTGCACAGCAAGACCAAACTCCATCAGTGTTTCCAGACAATCTTGTCGAGGCGGTGGTACTCGGTGAACTTTCGATATCAAGGAGCGGATGAGCAGTTCCGGCCTACCGTATAGAGTGCGCAATGTCTACATCACGTATGGCACGCTTGTCGGCAGTAGAAGGCGACTTTTGACTGCCTCCAAAGCATTAGCACGCAAGCATCTCTGAAGGCGTATCAAGTTTTCGGCATTGGTGTACCCGCGCACGCCAACGTAGATTGCTCAAAACTGCTTATGAAGACTGGCCAGTCTTCGGGGTTCCTGTTGAATATCGGGAGCTCTTTCCCTGGTGGGCAGCGATTTGCTCCGGAGTTAACACCGGAGGACGTAGTACTGCGGATGGTCGTTGTGGTGGTGGTAGCATTGCCTGATTTCCATCCCTACGAAAAAGAGTTGGAGATGGAAACGCATGCTGAGGCAGGCTTGGTGGTGTTCCCGGAACATCTGCGTTCTCATCGCTCACCGGACGAGGGAATAGCAGTCCACCGGCTGGGTGGAATGTACTATCTCGGCGGATGTTTACCCTTGGGTTGCTGATGGAATGCACCACCGGCTCTTGATTGTGCGGCGATACGATAGGGTGTTGTCATACAAAGCCCGCCTCTTGAATGGTTATGCTGCGCTCGAGCAAAGGCGGGGGTGATGGGTGGCCTACTTCGTGCAACGAATTATTATCGTGTATTGAGAGCTGTTCCACCTCCTTTTCGAGGCGAATCATCGCCGGAAGAGAAGCAGCGCGTGACTGTCGGCACGGAGATGGAAGGCGTTCCCCAAGCTGGTATTGGTCCTGAGGAAGCGTTGTACGGATCGAATTATTAGCTCGCCAATCCTTGGGTACACGATTTGGCACCTCTGCGGCGGATTTTAACCATTTTGCTACCTTGTCGTTGGAATCCGCGGTCGAACCACCTAGCGAGCCACATCTGCTACTGGATTCCGCCATCTGACGAATCAGAGCACTCTTCTTTTCTAGGGATTCCTTCCTTATCTGCTGTTGCCGAGCTTGAGCCTCTTTGTCCATGGCCAGTTGGCGCTCCCTAAGCTGTCTTTTCGCTTCCAGCAAGCTCTTCCGTTCTTCCAGACTGCGTTGAACTTCATCTATTTCGCGTTGTTGAATCTCCACCTGCTCTTGCAACTCTCGTTCCTCAAGCTGCTGCTGCTCTTCATCCACCTTCAATTGCGCCTCGAGCACAGAACGTTCACTTGATATGTGACTAAGAACGTTTGCGCCCTTTCTGGTAGAAGATCGTGTTGATCTGTCCGTTGTAGGAATTCTGAGAAGGGATCCTCCCTTCGCGGATGCGGCCTTGACTCTGCACCCTTTGCAGGTGAACCTAAAGTTCGAATAATCGTCGATCGTGATATCAACTCCGGCACAGCTCAGATGCTGCCACTTGCGGCAGTTGTCACAAGCGATCATTCGCTGTTCTGCTTGATCTGGTCTGTCACATGATTGACAGATGTAGGTGAGCCCGTCGTTTCCACGAGATCTCTCCATTCGGCTTCCCACGTACAACATTTCTTGAAGAAATGTGGGGGATGTTCGGCCAAGTCCTGAGAGCAAACTCCGTGTTGCAGTAGTGAGCTTCAAGCTGGAATTTATTGCGTGATGTTAGTATGATAAGGGTTGGTTAATAAATCACTTACAAATTTTGGTGAACCAGTTTGCCGTTATAGGATAATCTTCGTGGTTTGGGCTATATAGTGATGCTGCATTTAGGGAACATTATAATGAGTGAAGTTCAGACTGATTTCTATAATATTTAAGACGATTACCTACTTTTAGGACTACTTGTTTTAGGTTACAATTGATGTAGAGAAATTCATTTTTGATTACCGTATTCGCACTGTATAATTTAGGAATAATTAGTATTGAATTTATTATATTAACTCAAATAATATCTACAGTCTATCTCAAGAATTCACACTAACGAAAACGATACTGTATAGGGTAAATTTAATAAATTTTATAGGGGAAATATACTGAAGTTTTACGACATATCATGTGCAGAGCAGTCTTCTTATCCGATCATAACACTGTCCTCGTTCACATTGTTCTATGTGTCATCTCGATCTTCGTGTCAGCTTGACGTTCTATCGGTTGACAAGTGTTCGCCTGTGACGCCGTACGATCAGGGCTACGAGGGGACTCATCGTTACATTTCATAATATAAAAGCATAAAAGTCATCTATAAATATGGGACAATCATGGAATGAACATTCACAGAGCCATGATAGTCTATGTAGATAATTTGTAATACGAAAAAAAATCGTAATTGATAAAATTAAGAAATACATTTAATTTAATGCATCCTTTTCTAAGAAGAACTTAAAAAAATAATCTCAGGTTTTTTTAACAGTTTTTTTTTCTGAAGTCCACGTGGGCATTAGTTGAGGGGGGTAGGGGTCAGTGAAAAGTCCACGCATGTCCACAGAGAGGGGGATGGGGGTAAAAACCACGATTTTTCTGTCCACGTGGTATATGGACGGCCCCACAGCCGAAAGCACGGAATTCACCTGAATCACTCGACACCATACTGGCCTCAGGAGAATGGGTTGGTGGAGAGACAGAACAGGTCTCTGCTTAAGCGGTTGCAAATCAGCAATGCCCTTGGTAGAGATTGGCGTCAAGATCTGGAAGAGTACTTGGTGATGTACTACACCACACCGCATTCCACTACTGGACGCCTACAGAACTCACGTACGGGAGAACCACAGACAAACAGACGTAACACTCTGATAATTCTCATTGTACACCGATTTAACGGTCTTTTTCAAAATTTGATAGTTGGCCAACTGCCCAACCGAGGCGCTCGCATAGTTTTTGTTCGAGTTTGACGTTTGCTCACTACCGCCACCTAGTTGGTGGTCGGCCAAACTCAGTCCTTTTAGCATTGGGCGAATATGTTTCCGTGACTATGATTTGAATCGAAAAATGTTCGAAGTATTACGTCTGTTTGTCTGTGGGAGAACCATCAGATCGAAAATCCCGGCTCTACAGGACATCGAAACCACACCATCTCCTTCTGAAGTTGCGGACAAAGATCGATTGTTGAAGGAAAAGGGGATGGAGAGTGAGAATTTACGCAGAAGGGCGAGGAACTCATCCATTGACCACAGACAAACAGACGTAACATTGTAATCATTCTCATCGTACACCGATTAAACGACCAATTTTAAAATGTGATAGTTGGCCGACGGGCCACCCGTGGCGCTTCCATCGGTTTTGTTCGAGTTTGACGTTAGCGCACTACTGCCACCTAGTTCATGGTTGGCCAAACTCAGTCTTTTTAGTATTGGACGAACATGTAACCGTGACTATTTTTCTAATCGGAAAGTGTTCGAAGTATTACGTCTGTTTGTCTGTGCATTGACTGTGGAGACACTGTGCTCATGAAGAATCTTCTACCCGGGAATAAGCTTCAAACAACATTCGGTCCGAAGGAGTTCAAAGTTATTGATCGTTGCGGACCACGAGTAACCATTGAGGATCCTGAAAGTGGAAGATCATATGACCGTAATGTAGCACATCTTAAGAGAGTCCCTGATACTGCACACTCATCATCGGCGGAGGCACCTGTGACCCTGCCTCAAAACGACGATGTACTACGAGCAGAGCTTCAAGTAGCAGATGGTGATACTTCCGAGGAAGACTTCTACGGCTTCGACGATAGCGGACCGTCAGACGGAGAGTTGCCACGCCAAACACCGGCCAGAGAGAAGCGGTCAACGAACTGTATCCCGAATGGGTAGTTAAGCACGTCTTATGGTTATCGTTTTTGCGGGATTATAAACTTTAAGCTCTTATTTTGTTGAAAGGGAAGATGTGGTGCCCAAGTACGACACTGGTGAATTACATTATAACCAGTGTACGCAGAATATGGCACCGCAAGCGAAAAATAGGCAACAAAGAAGGCACGGCAACAACGCTTTGTTTTTTCGTAGGCAGATAATGACAAAATCGCTCCCGAGTTTGTACACAACAAAAACGGTAGGAATATTTGTCTCGTTCTTTTCACATCGTGATTTTCGCATTAATTTACAACTGAAACTCGACGCTGAGGATGGCAAGAGTCTTGATTCGTCCAAATGCTCATGAATTCGATGATGTGGGTCGAAAATTTCAGCAGAAAAGCCGGAATATCGGCACACGCACGGTAAGTGATGTTTGTTTTATTGCTTTCATCGCCTGACATGCATTTGTTGCGGAGTGTCTTTGTTACCAACATGCACCGTTTAGGACAAAGCGTTTGTTTTTCAGCGTGATCCGTTTTTCGTACCCTGATTATAACTTAAATTGTACGGGGAGTACGGGCCTGGAGACGGCTGTCATTATCTATGTGGTGTAACCCCCAGGGCTATGCTCAGTGGAAAAGGGGTATCTCCAGGGTCGGAATGGGGGGGAGCCGGTATATAACACTCACCAAAACTCAACCTTCCATTTCCAGCGGGAACTCGCATTAGAGCATATCCACAGATATGCTTTAGTTTGGTGGCAATCAATGGCAACTCATTAAGGGAAACTTGACTCAAAGGCCACACTGCCAATACAATTCTGAACGAAACGCAAAGAGAGAGAGGTATGAAGACTCAATTCGAGTCCGAACTGAACGACACAAAAACAAAACTAATAGTGAATGTTTCAACTTTTTGAATGAACTTACACAACAACCAAAATTTACGTGTACATCTTATATTACAAATATTTACAAAAGTTTGGTTGGAAATTGGCCATGGCTTATCTAAAACTATTGTGACGTCACATTTTAATACTACTACTTGCGGTTTTTGACACTGGTTGGAACGGGACGGGACGGAACGGAACGAAACGGGACGGCTGGCAACTTGGAGTTCTCGCCCGGTGACTATCGGGACCCCAGCCCAAGTAACAATTATACTTTTGTGGCAATCCTGAAGTAATTTCTAAGATAGAATAATAAAACTTAGCAATAAAGCTCTTTGTTCTGCAAATCTTAGATAAAATAAGCATAAAACATCCATAAGACTAATCTGGCCCACTCTTCAGGAGATCTTCAAAGCTGCTTTTGAAGACTGCTTTGAAACTAGTTGTATTTATGTACTTGCACTGATAATTGATTATAAAAACTTCATGAAACTTTAACAAGAATAGCTTGAGGCATGTTGATCTTTTAGCTGTCTTTCTCAAAAGTGTCAACAGTGCATAATAAATGAAATCTTTTACCTAAGCATTATGCAGATGCAAACAAGTTTTGTTTCATGGATGAAATGTTAATTGAACTGCAAATTAATTTTCATCAAATTGAAATGACTAAAGCATTAAAATTGCCTGACAGATCAATGATGACAGGGAATCAAAATTGTCCGTGCCATACCCACTTTTTCGTTGATATGCCGCCCAAAACATACGAAAATAACAAAGCGCCCCAAAAATAATATCAATCATTAATATACGAAGACATAAATTTCCTATAAAAACAAAAGGCTACGCCACTTTTTCAATTCTATCTAAACATGGCTGCCGTTCCATGCGAACAAAACTCATGCAGCCGCCATCAATTGTTATTACTTTTAATCCAAAGCCCCTCAAAACAATGATGGAACCAAGTCACCTTGCATGAAAGCTACAGCCTTTATTGAAGATTGTTTTTACTAGTTATGATCTTAAGGCAGATTTGTTCGTCTTAAATGAAACTTTTTCGTTTTATTCAAGAGCCTTTGACAATTGTTTGTTTACGTTTTCGATGCTAGAAAGTTGTCTCTGTACATTTCGCGGAGTTTCGCGTCAATATTTGCCAATTCTATTTTGTTTCCCTGTATTTTTGCAATTAATAATGAAGTGCAACTTACTAAAATTACGCTATTTGGCATCAGCTTGCGCAGAGTCACAGTAAGTACCCATTTCATTTTCGATTCGCACAGATGTGGCCTGTGTGAGGAACTGGTTGAAGGCAGGACGACAGCAGCCAACTACTCGCATTTTTGATTGGCCGTTAAATCATTATTTCGTTGACAAGATTACTTTTTAGTACAAGAATGGCTCAATTATCAGTGAGCAAACATGTTTATGTGTTTATATTTGCATGGAAACGCGGTTTTTCAACCAATTTGTTAATTCATTATTTGGATTGAAAAATAGTTCGTTGTCTTATTATTATTTCGCATAGTTCTTGTTCCAGAGTAATGGCTCTACCTCAAGAATTGAAGGCTTCAAGAAGTTTTTAAAGGAGGATTAGTCAGATGAAATGCACTTGAATAAACTTTTAATTAAATATGTTGATGTTATGTGTTGAAAATAACTTAAAATACGCCTTAAAACTTATTATAAGATTTAATGCTCTTGTAAATTCAGTTGTTTTATGCGCGAATTTCAAAGTTAACTTGAAGACAACTTAAAAACCGCAAACGAACGAAGATTGTTTTCTCTTGATAAAAACAACTACAAATGTTCCATGAATTGGTCATGCTGTGATAAAGCTTCCATAAAAATAGTCAAATCTAAAAGGAATTGAAATTGTTACTTGGGAGATGACGTCAATGAGTCCTAGCCACTTGTCCTGTGACATTTATCACTTTAGACCAATGATGGAGCTTATTCGTCGCTATACGGTCCACGGATTTGCCGGAGTACGTCCAGCGATCAACCGATGTCCGAGGCTCAGTCTCCGAGGATCCTTGGTATGCCAATGAACGACAAGATGGCTTCCTTGCCGGCGAATCAAAGGATCACCGATACTCCTTTGTGTCTTATTGGAAGAATAAAGATGCGTCCTTCCACAAAGCTGGCAAATAATATAAAAGAAAAAGGCCCTTTGTGGACCTACCACGGCCATTAGTCTTCCGCAACGTTTTCTCACTTTTCCCTTAAAACCGCATTTTGGTCGTATTAGGGATTCTGTTTTAACTTATAAACACTATTTGTGCAAGTATTTACCTTTTTCCTGCTTGATTTTAATTTGTTTCGTGCTTATTTGTGTCCGTTGCACTATGTTCAGTACAACTACCCTAGACTAAGACAATAGACTTTAAAGCATTTTTGCATTTAGATTTTGTTTTAACACTACTGACCACTTTTTCTTGCTTTTAACACCACTAACAACATTAATTTTACCGTTTAGTTTATAGTAGATATAATATTCTAGAATAAGACAATCAAATTATTGAAAAAAATCACTATTAGAAAAAAATCACTATTTCAGCGAACCTTTTAGAATTTTATTCCGGCGCGCACTTGCTTCTCGCTGTACGTTCGTAGCGAAATAAACCTGGCGAGTGCTAGCATGCCGAGATCGACCTGAAAATTCCCTTAAGAATACGATCAAATCCGAATTTGTCGTATTTAGGCATTTATCGCTCTCTTGAGTACCACCGCCCCCTGGCCATGCCTCTGGATTGCTGCTTCGGCTGAAATCTTTTACCGGCGCTCAAACCGCTGTTCAAAGACTGCTGGGTGGTGAGTGGTACCGTTGGAAAGGGTTGGGATTGTGAGAGTGGGAGAGTTTTTAATTCTCTCTCTAAGCATGGTGAGCGAGCATAGCTCAGGGTTGTATCTTAGGGTTAATAATTCCTGTTTATTTGTGATGGAGTCACAAGGCTAATTCTGGAAGCATCGGTTACAGTGGGGAAGCGAAGAAGAGGAATAAAAGTGACGTTGTTGAAATACTGAAAGGAAACTGTAATACAATATTCTGATCTGGGAAATACCACTAGGAGAAGACTTGGGAATACCACCAATAATTTGGGATCACCATAATTTTTCAAATCGACGTATTTAACCCTTATGTGACCGACAGGGTACCCGGGTACCCAGCGCCCATTTAAAATGCACGGTGTAGAAAAAAGCAAAAAGTTTGTCGGACACATAACGGTTAACTTTTTCACTGATCTGAGCGTCAATGGTCAATGTTGACGACCATTTCATTAAAATAGTTTTAAGATAAAGACTTTCATAAGTTTTTTCGTGCTTTACATCACCAGGGATATAGCATGCACTAGGTAAGAAACAAAACCTACTCATTTCATATCATTTTCACAATGAATGTTGACAAAAATACACATACACCGGGTTGGTTAGAGATACGTCATGCCAGATACGTCGCTTTTGTATGGTTCCAGTTGGTGTATCTGTTACTTTGGATTTTGGCTAGGTACGTCGTTTGGTTTTCTCATATATCAAAACGGTGTATCCACAGACAAACAGACGTATCACTTGGAACTAAATGCGATAAAAATCATCGTCACGCAAACCTAATCGCCCAATGCTAATTGTGTTGTAATACGCAAACACACTGAGTAGATGGCGGTTTTGAGCAAACGTCAAACAGGAACAAAAGCGATGCGATGCCATGAGCGAGCGATTTGCGAACTACGGAATATTTGATTAATCCGTTAAAAAGGGAAACGATGGGAAGTGAGTAGAGTGAGACGTCTGTTTGTCTGTAGTGTATCTATCAGCAAAGTTGTAAACATCAAAATAGTTAGATAGGGAATCGCGCCACTTGGGCGGTGGCTTCTATATTCCTCTGTTTTCCACTATAACTCAGTCAAATTTGAACCAATTGACACAATTTTTGGAATGCGGTGAGATAGGTATAGTATCTACCCGTGTACAACATTTCAAGTCCATTGGTTCAAAATTGACTGAGTTACAGTGGAAAACAGACGAATATAGAAGCCACCTCCCAAGTGGCGCGATACCCTACGTCGATTCGAAAAATTTGCTTAGTTAAACAAATTGAGCAATAAATCATCAAACATTGATGTGGATTTTTTAATTTGCTTAAAAAGTTATGCTTGAATTCAGATAATGAAAATCTAGATATCCTTAAAGAACCCAATTTTAAGTACTGTTACAGTAGGACAAGTTTAAAATAAATGTATTTTATATGGTTTTGTTGAACAAAACGTATACGTACTTCCCATCCTCAATATCTTATGATAAAAATGCAGTGGCATGCATGGGACCGCGCATAACTCGCAAATGGAACGTTAGATTTGGCAAAAAACATTGAGAAACAAAGATTATTTTACAATCAATTTTCCATGCAATTCGCTTATAAGGACTGGTCTTGAACCGCCAAAAATCGTAGTAGGCAAGACAAAGTTTGCCGAGGTCAGCTAGTATCTTATGAAATCGTTATGGGTAGAGAATACGTGTCTGACACTGGAATGCAACTGATTATTTTTTTTTTGCTCGGGATATTGTTTTATTTTTACTTGCATCTGTATATTTATTTCGATATTTTTCATCAACGTAAGAAAACAATTTGGAATAAATAAACGCAAGCATAATGCATTCAAATGTAAATATCATAATGCTATTTCGGTTCTACGTTGAAAATGGGTTTGAATGCTTAAAATGGCTTTAGATCAAATATTTTTTCTTAATCCACAAACAGCTGATTCCAATTGTACATATGCGTCAACATACCTGATATTTTTCACTATATTATATTAAGTAATACGTGTTGTCACTGATTTGCGAACAATTTGGTTTTTTATTCTAACATATTTCGCAATATTCACAAAATTAAGTTTAGATTTTGTTACAAGATGAAATAGCAAACAAATGACAACAAAACACTCTTGTGTCATCAGCCAAAAAAACCGGCCAAAGTATTCAAAGTTGAAGGTATAGTGACCAAATGTCGCATAACTATCACGCTCGTTCAAAACTACTCAAAAATGAGTACACGGAAAAAACAGGTTACCTAAAAAATACGTTAAAAGAACGCAAAAATAAATATACCGCTTGATCTTTTTACCCAGCAGTGGGTTGTTTCCTCGCTCTCCCGCTCGCATTTTGTTGTCGAAAACAAAGCGAGAAGCAGCTACCTAGCCGATAATGTCCGTGCGAGAAGCCATATTTGGGTTTTTTGCCGTTTACCCAAAAGTGGGTTTATTTCAACATGCTAGGGTACTTCGAAAGTTAACGCTAGGTAGAAAGAACTTTGCGATGGGTTGCAATTTTCTGCCGGCATCAAACGGAAACTACCCACTCAGAGCTTTAACGCGGTATAGGGCACTGCACTGTTTTGATTTTGTATGGGACTTTGACGTTTCGTGGCCTTGTTGTTTACAAAATTTCTGTAAGAGTGAAAGAGAAGGAGAGATTTTCATGTAGTACCCTATAGCCAAATTTGGGTTCTCGCACGGAAGAGCCGATATGAGTGAAAAGAACCTATCTCTCTCTCTTCTTGGCGTAACTGATGGCAGAATCGGGCAGCAGTGGAACGGGAGAAGCACCGGGAATTCGGAATCAGCGGAAAGAACACTTAACTCGCGGGATTACTCTACGAAACGGGTTTAATTCGGGATAAATGTAGAATACAATGCACGCGGTAGGCGAACGGTTTTACTAGTGAGCAATGAATAGAAAAATGCAAAGAACATACCAGATGTGTTGCTGTCATCAGCTCTCGGTCCACCAGTAGGGGTGGGCAATGTGGAGTAACATTTGAAAAGGTCTTATCATTGCACCTCCACACTCCTCCTCAATGTAACGTCCTTTTGCTGCTACTCGTTGACGCCAAGCATTTGCCGGAATCGTTCCAGCTTAAGCGGTCCCAGCGGTTTCGTCAAGGCATCGGCCGCCATCGAATCCGTTGGGCAATACTCCAGAGCTAGTTGCCCCGTGATACACAGCTCCTCGACGAATCTTTCACGGGTGTCGATGTGTTTCGACCGTCGACTCGACCGTTCAGTCGTAACGAAGGAAATACAACCTTGGTTGTCCTCCCGCCGGAATCCTCACCCAGGTGCAAGAGGGTCAGGAGAGAGTTATAGCTTACTTCTCACACAAGATGACAACCCCACAGAGGAATTACCATGCGTGTGAGAAGGAAGCTTTAGCTGCTCTCCTGTCCATCGACGCTTTTCGGGGGTATATAGAGGGGTCACACTTTACCCTTATTACGGATTCTTCCGCATTAACCCACATAATGACGGCTAAGTGGAAGACCGCTTCCAGATGCAGCAGGTGGTGCTTGGAACTCCAGCATCATAATATGACTATTCTTCACCGTAAAGGAAAAGAAAACACGGTGCCAGACGCATTATCTCGAAGTGTAGTCACTCTCTCTATACCGGACCAAAGCCAGGTCTTCGGTATAGACTCGTCATCGGAGAAAACCGAGGACAATCATAATCTGGACCCTGCACTTCGTTGGTACGAACAGCTAATAGATGATGTGCTAGCCAAGCCTACCGAGCACGTCGACTTTCAGCTACGTGATGGTAGGCTGTTCAAGTACCTATCAACACCCGGTTCCCTTGAGGATAATCGCTTTAGCTGGAAGGAAGTTCCTGCCCCTAAAGAGCGGCCAGGGATTATAAGAGAGAATCATGATAATTCCATGCACTTGGGGGTGGACAAAACTCTTTCAAGGATTCGTCAACGTTTCTTTTGGCCCCGTATGGCCATCGATGTCCGTGAGCACATACAGAATTGCACTATTTGCAAGGAGTCTAAAGCTGCTAACACAGCTCTAGCCCCTCCCTTAGGGGAGCAACGGATTACTACCCACCCATGGCAAATAATTGCCTTAGATTTTATAGGACCTTTACCCCGAAGTAGGAAACAAAACCAATATATACTATCGGTGGTAGATTTATTCAGCAAATTCATTATGCTAGTGCCCTTTAGGAGGATTGATAGCCTGACCCTTTGCGGTACTCTTAGAGATCAGTGGTTCTTTAGAAATTCCGTGCCAGAGGTAATTATAACGGACAACGCCACCTGTTTCCTCTCGCACGAGTTCCGCAAGTTGCTTCAACGCTTCGACGTTCGGCACTGGCTCAACTCGAAGTACCATTCCCAGGCCAATCCCGTGGAACGGGTCCACCGAACTATAAATGCGGCTATTCGCACCTACGTTCGGGAAGACCAACGGCTTTGGGACGTAAAACTATCAGAAATCGAGACAGTTCTGAACACATCAATTCATTCCGCCACCGAACTCACTCCTTACTTCACCACTCATGGATACGAATTGATTTCAAAAGGATCCGATCACCGTCGGGGTGAAACGCAACCTGGATTTTCTTTGGAAGAAAGGTCTGAAAGACAAACCGAACTTTACGGAAAAATACGCGATCTAGTTGTCGAAAATCTCGCCAAGGCTCATAAAGAGTGTCAAAAACGATATGAGCTAAGACATCGAAAGTTTGGCAAAGCGTTCGAAGTCGGACAACTGGTATTTAGACGGAATTTGAAATTATCCAGCGCCGTCGACCACTACAATGCAAAATACGGTCCGCAGTTCTTGCCGGCCCGAATTTTAGGGAAAAAAGGATCGTCCTCTTACGAGCTCGAAGACCTTGATGGCAAACCTTTAGGGGTTTGGCCGGCTGCCCATCTTAAGCCTGGGTAAGCTCACAGATTCCTTAGAGAGCCACGAATGTTTCCGATCACCTTACCAATCTTTATTCATCACATGCCAGGCGTCCGAAGTGCTGGAAATTTCGCAAAGGTTTGGAACTTCGTGAATTGATTTATTCAAACTTTGCTCCTCAGAATCAGAACTTTGTTTTGTTGACATCTAGTTTTGACATCTAGTTTTTCCTCAAATGTCATCTATAGGCGTGAAGTTGTCTGCGATGCCTGGGGCGAAATCAACTGTGGTTTCTGAGCCGTGGCCACGGTTCACATCTCTAGTAGCGAAAAGGTAACCGCTACACTAAAAATTCATATAGCTTAAACAAAATCTGGGTCGTTCTTTCGAAAGTGCCGCAAAAGGGACAACCCCCCCCCCCCCCAACGGAACGTATGGTTGAGAATATATTTAGGTAAAATACACTCGAGGCAGTAGGTACCTCGGTGAAAATCCTCAAGATAGAAGGCGTCTTCTGGAATAGAAATATAAAGATAATAACAAATTAGGAACAGAATGAACGAGAGTGAATTTGTGAATGAATGAATTAGGGCCCAATGAATGAAGAGGAGTGAATAGGATGAATGAGTGGAGCTAGATTAGTATAGATAGCTGCTTAATTTAGTAAACCTGTCAAAGGGAGTCAATTTTATTCCTTGAAAAGCAATGTAGAAAAGGGGAAGAGAAATCCATATATGAATCCTAGAGAAACCCACACGATAGGCGAAAAATTGTAGAAAACTTAAAACGCGAATCGACAGTTTGATCAAATCCAAGCAATGTCAGCAGAGTTCTGGTTTCAAATGAGGTGAAAGCAAACGGGTACGAGACTTTAAATGATTCCAAGATCCAAACTGATACCCAATCTTATTAGCACCTCGGCTGCCGTTGGCAAGACCTTCAGACGGTCAGCCAAAACTAACAATGAGACGTAAAGTGAAAAATAAAGTCTTCTATTGAACTTTATTTTTCCTCCCGAAGGGGGATGATTGTTACCGAATAACAATTTTCATGATTTAAACGCACCCACCGGAATCATAACACTACTCACAGTCACCATTAATCCCAAGAAATTGTGAGACTATGCACGCAGTACCCAGAGGCAGAATAGGTAAAGATCCTTTTACCTATTCTGTCTCAACCGTGTAATTCTAACTATACACTTTGTGCCCAAATCAACCGAGCGAAATCTGCACGGGCAACACATCATCCGGTGGCGAAAAACAAAAGGGAGAGGAGAGTGAGAAAAGGAAGGATGGAAGGGGGTCCGAACGAGAGCCGAGGAAAGAGAGTGAGTGGAGATCGGATCACGGAGCCAGTCGGACGTATCCAACCCGACAATACGCGTTTGAAAGAAGTTGATCGCGAGTTCTACGCCCCTCCCGGAGAGCCCCAGAGTAGGCCAAGTAAATTCGACGGCCTGGCTGAAAAATTCCCAAGAATATCGGAGGAACCCGGCGAGCTCCCCGCGATAGTCTCGTTCGTCGAGTGACAGCAGTTCCCAGTAACCCACGTGGAGCTCCGGGACAGTTCTGTTCGTCGGGACACACGGTGACATCGACGAGAAGCCACAGCCAGTCAAGTCAACCCACGAGGCACTCCGCCACCGTTCCGGTCGTCGGGCCATCCGGCGAAATCGGCAGGAAGCCCTCGCTAAGCCAAGAAAGTCCACGTGTAGCACCGTCAAGACCAGCAAAGAAACTCCACGAAGATCCGCCCCGCCGTTCCGTCCGTCGGGTGGGAAGCCCACAAATAGTCAAGAAAACCCCGTGGTGTACCGCTGCGGCCCAGCAGGAACACCCACAAGGATCCCCACCGCCGTTTCGTTCGTCGGGTCCGCCTGAGAAACAGCCACGAAGATCTCAACCACCGTTCCGATCGTTAGGCCGCCGACAATATCGGTGAGAAGCTCACGTTCAGCCAAGAGCCCGCCGCCGGTCCATTCATCAAGCCATCCGGCGACTACTGTGGTAAGCCCACGGCCAGCCCAAGAACCCCACGAGGACCCCCACCCCCGTCACGTTACCCAAGTCACCACCGCGGAAAGTACCCGGTCCGCGCAGAACCCCACGAGGAGCACAGCCCCGCTCGTCGGGTCGTCGGTCATCCAAGGTAAACCGGAGTAGTCAGCGGCAGCAGCGTCAAAGGTATGTGTCGGGAGTACAGTTCCTCCCTCCCTCTAAGCATGCCATCACGGGCCCCACCATCAACAATCGGCCGCAACAAGAACCACTAACCCTAACCCACTAACCCAATGAATTCAATAAAAAAGTAAAGAAAATGTATCAAACCGCCTAATAATTTGTCAGAAAGGGTTCCTTGTGCGTGTGCGTCCCGGTTGTAGCGTCCACCCTGTACACGTCTACTTCGTGCTTCCCCTGAGCAGGCGTTAGCCGACCCTGGGAGACCCTTACGAAAGGTGAGCTAGTTTAGGGCGTTAGGACGTCCACTGCCCAGACGTGTGGACGTCACTGGCAGTTTCAATTGGCGATCCACGTAAACATGCAAAATATTCTCCATTAAATTCCGAATATTTTCAACCTGCTCGGGGTGACCCACGAAAGCGTTTTCGTTGGTTTGTCTTGAAGACTTCTTGGTGACGTCAGTGCGGAGGACTATTGGGAAAACGGTTAAGGTTTGTTTGATCTCCTTTGCGTGCTCTTACCGGTCCGAGTCATCTCTAGAATGAGACTGTGAAACCTCTTGAATTGCTTCGTTTCTATTAATTAGTAGAATGATATTTCTTTGCTTGAATACTATTTTTCGCTTATGAATTACAATTGAACTGAATTGAAAAAAGGATTTCTTTAGGAATAAGGTGTAAATAGTTGATTAGTTAGACTAGGGTTAGGTATTTTGATTTGCTTATTGAATTGATCACAAATGGCGCATTGTTTCGAATTTAGGGAAGATGATCTCCCGATGTTGTTTTTTGACATCCGGGTAGACCACCTTAATGAAGATGAATTGGACTATGAATTGGAGGTACGTAACATTGTGTTTGAAAACCAGGAGTCAATGTCCCGAAAGCGACGTGCGTTGAGGGAGAGATTGAAGTCAGAGAAGTTGGAAGGCTGTGCAGAAGAGTTTACCTGGAAACGGGATCCACAGAATGAACTTGTAGTATGTGGGATAAAATTTCAGGAGATTGAGGGAACTGTTCAAAACTCGGTTAGAGATTTACCACCCAGATGCCAGTCATCGTTGCTGCACTTGGGAAATCGGATCAAGTTATTGAAAAAGCACGTTGAATCGGAAGATACGCTACAGTTAGATGTTATGCAGGAGAAAGTTTTGATCTACTTAAGAGATTTTTTTTACCAGAAGCGCCAAAGTGAGGATATGGACCTTAGGAATTTATTCACTGAGCAATTGCCCGCACCGGGAAATCAGGCACCTTCCGTGAATACGGATGCCGTAGAAAACGATGTTCTGGGTTCTTTACAAAGATTAGGCTTAGTGGAACCGGGAAATCCGGATTCGGAGGGGGTGAGAGAAGGGTTGCTCAGATTGGAACATGAGCTATACCTGTTGCGTAAGTTCAAAGAAACTCACTCGGGGGCTCCAGCCACAAGCCAAGCCCATAATCTCATGGATGCAGAACTTCCTTCGGTATCAAACCAGGTCACCTACACGGGGACCATACCGAAGAATCCGATATCGGGAACCCCTTCGACCGCCAGGCACCTACAGTTTAGGGAACCGGCTGCGTCCTGTCTATACACCCAGTCAGGCCCGGCAAATCCCGGTCAGAAACACTGGGGTGAGTCTACACACTTTGAAGGGATATTTTCGAGAAGCTCGGTTCCGTCACGCTTTGCCGATGGCACCTCAGGCGGATACCCAGCAATCAATACCATTACGAACCCAACCCCAACAATGTCTGCCCCTCGAATGGCTTCGTCTATTAGCCCTTGGGCTGGGTCAACCTGGACCCCGAGGTCGACAGAGTACAAGGCAGCCTCATCAAATCAGACCCTTAATTTTACCACCCACGCTCAGTTGCCCACTTACTCTGGACGGACCAGTGACCAATGGAAAATGATTCCCTTCAGTAGGAGCGAGGGGTACTATAACCCGGTTAGCTCAGCCGCAACACAGGTACCCGAAAGACATCATGGACCAGGCCCCATACCTGGTTCCTTGGCTAACCCACCAGTTACCAGTATGCTGGGATGGTCTTCGCAAGCTAACTCGGGGTTGATCACGAGTGCAGCTTCTAGTCAATTACCAATTAACTCAGGTGGTTATGGCCAGATTCCGATGACCGGACCCCTGATTCCAGGGGATGTGGGTATTGCACCCCCTCCTCCACCTCCAGGTGTTGGGGACCCTTTCCCGAGACCTTATCAGCGTAAATCTCTTCCAGTATCCAAATGGAAATTGGAGAAATATGCGGGAACTGATCAGGGACTTAAGTTGAACGAGTTTCTCCATCTAGTGTCTCAACTGGCATTGTCCGAAAGCGTTTCGGAATCAGAGCTGTTCGATTCCGCATTCCATCTTTTCACCGGCCCAGCTTTGAACTGGTATATGTCTATGAGGAGCACGGGACGATTGGTGAATTGGACACACTTGGTCTTCGAACTCCGAAAGGCATTCGTCCATCCCGAGCTTGACTCACTCGTCCGGGCCAGAATCTATCAAAGACGACAAGCCCGGAACGAAACATTTCAGGACTTCTATTATGACATGGAGAGTATGTTTCGCTCTATGAGCAACCCGATGGGTGAATGGGAAAAGGTGGAGGTCCTGAGAAGAAACATGCGTTCGGACTATAAGAAAGCATTGCTATGGAAACCCATAGCAAATCTTTCTGAATTGCTCGAAGCGGGGCACTTAATTGATGCGTCGAATTTCTCGCTTTTTGCTAAGATGTATGGTACCGAGAAATCCGCTAATGTGGTATCGTTCAACCATCCACAACGAGAGGAGAAAAAACAGTCCTCTCGCCAACAAGCAAGCACCAAGCCACAGGAGAAGAGCTACTTTAAGAATAAAACTACTTTCTCAAAAAAGGATGGGAATTCCGAAATGGATTCCAAACCGGCCTCAACATCCAATAAGCCCCTTAAGGTTGAAAATCCTGGGGAGGGAAGTTCCAAGCCTAAACGAACCCTAGATTACCTGGTAGAAGGTTACAAACCACCCCGAGATAATGAATGCCTATACTGTAGGCTAACTAACCATGTCTTGGAACAATGTCGCAGCCAAAAAGGGCTGATGTGTCTAGTGTGTGGTTTTAGAGGTTTCGATACACAACATTGTCCGTATTGCAAAAAAAACGGTCTTCAGGCGGTCGAAAGTCGCCGACCGTCGAACCCACACCCCAACGCGTAAATCAATTTCCAGTTGGAGTAACCCCTTCTGAATTTTGGGAGCCAGTTTCAGAAGAGGCTTACGATACGGATTCGCAAGAATCCTTAACTATCTCCCTGTCTCAACCCCAGGATAATCGACCCTACGCAGCCATTAAAATATACGGCATACCCTCTAAAGGTTTGTTAGATTCAGGCAGCCAGTTAACACTTATTAGCGAAGACATTTTTAAAAAGCTTAATGGTACGAAATTACAACCAGTAAGTCGACCCACCAGAGTTCATTCCGCGAATGGCTCTGAACTGGAAGTTTTAGGTCAATTACAAATTCCTATAAATTTCCAAGGGAAATTGAAAATCATTCCTACCTTAGTGGTACGACAACTGACGGTTAGTTGTATTTTGGGGATGGATTTTTGGCGTACCTTTCGAATTTGGCCCACAATCCAGACTTGTGCCTTAATAACCGCTGAAGCATCTTCGGCAAATAGCCCAGCAGCGATTCTCACCGATGCAGAAAAGGGCCAGCTTGAAGAAGTGAAAGGCTTCTTCAAAGTGGCCGACCCAGAAGCCCTTACACTGACTCCCTTAACGGAGCATCGCATAGAGATCTCTGACGAGTGGAGAGGAAAACCCCCTGTGCGCCAATATCCCTACCCTTTATCACCTAAAGTTCAGGAAAAAGTAGCCTCGGAACTTGAACGTATGCTAAGATTAGGAATCATAGAGAGGGCTCATTCCGATTGGTCTTCTAATGTGGTACCAGTCATAAAACCCTCTGGAAAGGTTCGCCTGTGTCTAGATGCCCGTAAAATCAACGAGCGAACCGTTCGTGACGCCTACCCCTTGCCCCATCCTGGACGAATTCTAGGGCAGTTGCCCAAAGCTCGATACCTGAGCACTATTGATTTGTCTGAGGCCTTCCTCCAAATCCCATTAGAGAAACGCTCTCGGCGATATACCGCATTCAGTATACAGGGCAAGGGGATGTTCCAATTCACCAGGCTCCCCTTTGGACTTGTTAATAGCCCAGCTTCTCTGTCTCGATTGATGGACCGGGTATTGGGGCATGGTGAATTGGAACCGAACGTCTTCGTGTACCTTGATGACATAGTCATCGTCACGGAGACGTTCGAGGAACACATTCGGTTGCTGCGGGAGATTGCACGGCGTCTAGCACAGGCAAACCTTTCTATAAACCTAGAGAAATCAAAATTCGGCGTTAGGGAGTTGTCATTCCTAGGGTACCTTCTTTCCACCGACGGCCTACGACCCAACCCCGAAAAGGTTCGGGCGGTAGTCGAATATGAAAGACCAACCACGGTGTCGAAGTTGCGTCGGTTCCTAGGAATGGCCAACTACTATCGCCGATTTATTGACAACTTTAGCGGGGTCACAGCTCCCCTATCAGACCTATTGAAAACCAAATCAAAAATCCTGGGTTGGAACGAAGCTGCAGAAGAGGCCTTTGCGGCCATAAAGGAAAAACTCATATCCGCCCCCATACTTGCCCCACCAGACTTCAATCTCGAGTTTACCATCCAGACGGATGCGAGTGACGTGGCGGTGGCCGGAATCCTCACCCAGGTGCAAGAGGGTCAGGAGAGAGTTATAGCTTACTTCTCACACAAGATGACAACCCCACAGAGGAATTACCATGCGTGTGAGAAGGAAGCTTTAGCTGCTCTCCTGTCCATCGACGCTTTTCGGGGGTATATAGAGGGGTCACACTTTACCCTTATTACGGATTCTTCCGCATTAACCCACATAATGACGGCTAAGTGGAAGACCGCTTCCAGATGCAGCAGGTGGTGCTTGGAACTCCAGCATCATAATATGACTATTCTTCACCGTAAAGGAAAAGAAAACACGGTGCCAGACGCATTATCTCGAAGTGTAGTCACTCTCTCTATACCGGACCAAAGCCAGGTCTTCGGTATAGACTCGTCATCGGAGAAAACCGAGGACAATCATAATCTGGACCCTGCACTTCGTTGGTACGAACAGCTAATAGATGATGTGCTAGCCAAGCCTACCGAGCACGTCGACTTTCAGCTACGTGATGGTAGGCTGTTCAAGTACCTATCAACACCCGGTTCCCTTGAGGATAATCGCTTTAGCTGGAAGGAAGTTCCTGCCCCTAAAGAGCGGCCAGGGATTATAAGAGAGAATCATGATAATTCCATGCACTTGGGGGTGGACAAAACTCTTTCAAGGATTCGTCAACGTTTCTTTTGGCCCCGTATGGCCATCGATGTCCGTGAGCACATACAGAATTGCACTATTTGCAAGGAGTCTAAAGCTGCTAACACAGCTCTAGCCCCTCCCTTAGGGGAGCAACGGATTACTACCCACCCATGGCAAATAATTGCCTTAGATTTTATAGGACCTTTACCCCGAAGTAGGAAACAAAACCAATATATACTATCGGTGGTAGATTTATTCAGCAAATTCATTATGCTAGTGCCCTTTAGGAGGATTGATAGCCTGACCCTTTGCGGTACTCTTAGAGATCAGTGGTTCTTTAGAAATTCCGTGCCAGAGGTAATTATAACGGACAACGCCACCTGTTTCCTCTCGCACGAGTTCCGCAAGTTGCTTCAACGCTTCGACGTTCGGCACTGGCTCAACTCGAAGTACCATTCCCAGGCCAATCCCGTGGAACGGGTCCACCGAACTATAAATGCGGCTATTCGCACCTACGTTCGGGAAGACCAACGGCTTTGGGACGTAAAACTATCAGAAATCGAGACAGTTCTGAACACATCAATTCATTCCGCCACCGAACTCACTCCTTACTTCACCACTCATGGATACGAATTGATTTCAAAAGGATCCGATCACCGTCGGGGTGAAACGCAACCTGGATTTTCTTTGGAAGAAAGGTCTGAAAGACAAACCGAACTTTACGGAAAAATACGCGATCTAGTTGTCGAAAATCTCGCCAAGGCTCATAAAGAGTGTCAAAAACGATATGAGCTAAGACATCGAAAGTTTGGCAAAGCGTTCGAAGTCGGACAACTGGTATTTAGACGGAATTTGAAATTATCCAGCGCCGTCGACCACTACAATGCAAAATACGGTCCGCAGTTCTTGCCGGCCCGAATTTTAGGGAAAAAAGGATCGTCCTCTTACGAGCTCGAAGACCTTGATGGCAAACCTTTAGGGGTTTGGCCGGCTGCCCATCTTAAGCCTGGGTAAGCTCACAGATTCCTTAGAGAGCCACGAATGTTTCCGATCACCTTACCAATCTTTATTCATCACATGCCAGGCGTCCGAAGTGCTGGAAATTTCGCAAAGGTTTGGAACTTCGTGAATTGATTTATTCAAACTTTGCTCCTCAGAATCAGAACTTTGTTTTGTTGACATCTAGTTTTGACATCTAGTTTTTCCTCAAATGTCATCTATAGGCGTGAAGTTGTCTGCGATGCCTGGGGCGAAATCAACTGTGGTTTCTGAGCCGTGGCCACGGTTCACATCTCTAGTAGCGAAAAGGTAACCGCTACACTAAAAATTCATATAGCTTAAACAAAATCTGGGTCGTTCTTTCGAAAGTGCCGCAAAAGGGACAACCCCCCCCCCCCCCCAACGGAACGTATGGTTGAGAATATATTTAGGTAAAATACACTCGAGGCAGTAGGTACCTCGGTGAAAATCCTCAAGATAGAAGGCGTCTTCTGGAATAGAAATATAAAGATAATAACAAATTAGGAACAGAATGAACGAGAGTGAATTTGTGAATGAATGAATTAGGGCCCAATGAATGAAGAGGAGTGAATAGGATGAATGAGTGGAGCTAGATTAGTATAGATAGCTGCTTAATTTAGTAAACCTGTCAAAGGGAGTCAATTTTATTCCTTGAAAAGCAATGTAGAAAAGGGGAAGAGAAATCCATATATGAATCCTAGAGAAACCCACACGATAGGCGAAAAATTGTAGAAAACTTAAAACGCGAATCGACAGTTTGATCAAATCCAAGCAATGTCAGCAGAGTTCTGGTTTCAAATGAGGTGAAAGCAAACGGGTACGAGACTTTAAATGATTCCAAGATCCAAACTGATACCCAATCTTATTAGCACCTCGGCTGCCGTTGGCAAGACCTTCAGACGGTCAGCCAAAACTAACAATGAGACGTAAAGTGAAAAATAAAGTCTTCTATTGAACTTTATTTTTCCTCCCGAAGGGGGATGATTGTTACCGAATAACAATTTTCATGATTTAAACGCACCCACCGGAATCATAACACTACTCACAGTCACCATTAATCCCAAGAAATTGTGAGACTATGCACGCAGTACCCAGAGGCAGAATAGGTAAAGATCCTTTTACCTATTCTGTCTCAACCGTGTAATTCTAACTATACACTTTGTGCCCAAATCAACCGAGCGAAATCTGCACGGGCAACACATCATCCGGTGGCGAAAAACAAAAGGGAGAGGAGAGTGAGAAAAGGAAGGATGGAAGGGGGTCCGAACGAGAGCCGAGGAAAGAGAGTGAGTGGAGATCGGATCACGGAGCCAGTCGGACGTATCCAACCCGACAATACGCGTTTGAAAGAAGTTGATCGCGAGTTCTACGCCCCTCCCGGAGAGCCCCAGAGTAGGCCAAGTAAATTCGACGGCCTGGCTGAAAAATTCCCAAGAATATCGGAGGAACCCGGCGAGCTCCCCGCGATAGTCTCGTTCGTCGAGTGACAGCAGTTCCCAGTAACCCACGTGGAGCTCCGGGACAGTTCTGTTCGTCGGGACACACGGTGACATCGACGAGAAGCCACAGCCAGTCAAGTCAACCCACGAGGCACTCCGCCACCGTTCCGGTCGTCGGGCCATCCGGCGAAATCGGCAGGAAGCCCTCGCTAAGCCAAGAAAGTCCACGTGTAGCACCGTCAAGACCAGCAAAGAAACTCCACGAAGATCCGCCCCGCCGTTCCGTCCGTCGGGTGGGAAGCCCACAAATAGTCAAGAAAACCCCGTGGTGTACCGCTGCGGCCCAGCAGGAACACCCACAAGGATCCCCACCGCCGTTTCGTTCGTCGGGTCCGCCTGAGAAACAGCCACGAAGATCTCAACCACCGTTCCGATCGTTAGGCCGCCGACAATATCGGTGAGAAGCTCACGTTCAGCCAAGAGCCCGCCGCCGGTCCATTCATCAAGCCATCCGGCGACTACTGTGGTAAGCCCACGGCCAGCCCAAGAACCCCACGAGGACCCCCACCCCCGTCACGTTACCCAAGTCACCACCGCGGAAAGTACCCGGTCCGCGCAGAACCCCACGAGGAGCACAGCCCCGCTCGTCGGGTCGTCGGTCATCCAAGGTAAACCGGAGTAGTCAGCGGCAGCAGCGTCAAAGGTATGTGTCGGGAGTACAGTTCCTCCCTCCCTCTAAGCATGCCATCACGGGCCCCACCATCAACAATCGGCCGCAACAAGAACCACTAACCCTAACCCACTAACCCAATGAATTCAATAAAAAAGTAAAGAAAATGTATCAAACCGCCTAATAATTTGTCAGAAAGGGTTCCTTGTGCGTGTGCGTCCCGGTTGTAGCGTCCACCCTGTACACGTCTACTTCGTGCTTCCCCTGAGCAGGCGTTAGCCGACCCTGGGAGACCCTTACGAAAGGTGAGCTAGTTTAGGGCGTTAGGACGTCCACTGCCCAGACGTGTGGACGTCACTGGCAGTTTCACTACTAAATAAAGTTATTTCCAAATATCGAAGAAGGAAGAATAGATGGTAGGGTTTTAGGATTCAGCTTTATAAGTCGTCTTGGTTTTCTCAAAGAAACTCCAAAAGTTCGACGAAGATTGAAATTTCACCGTAAATTAGATAGTTCCGTAATTAAAATGCCAAATAATAAAACAAAAAACTTTCAAGTAGACTGGAAAATTTTAGCAATTTTACTAAATAGGTAGGCGTAAAATGTCATCTTGAACATAAACTTCGAATAACGGGATATTTGTAAAATCAAAGAAAGAAAAGGCATAAGAATCTTAAATACAATATTAAAATCCCAAACTTTGTTTAAAATTCTATCAGAAAATCTCAAAATACGATCGAAACACTCTGGTAAAATCAAAATACTTTCAGAGCTTCTCTATATCTTAGAATATGCTTAAAAACGCGTTTTCAATTTACACCTGAGACAAATCAATGACACACAAGTTTCGTATTTCTTTAAACATGAAGAATGTATCAAATCATATTGTTGTAAACTTGCGATAACCAACGAGTGTAATTCTGGAGCTCGATTTGAATAGGTCGTATGTGCTTTTGTCGATTAAAAATTCGATCAGTTGGATTCGCTTATTATAGCGAAAACCGTTGAAATTGAGCAAAATTGATACAAACAGCAGAATCCTCACAAAACAGGCTTTCTGTTCTATCATTGAAAGTTTGCAAAATATCTGCCATATTGCTACAATGACTAAAATCAACTGATCGAATTTTATATCGACAAAAGCACATACGACCTATTCAAATCGAGCTCCAGAATTTCTGTAATTACTTCATTTTTTAAAATACCTGGTAACACCAAATGTGCTACATAAATGTTAAAATTTTACCCATGTATTCGAGTATTAAGTGCATTAAGTAGATTGATTATATTAAATTAGATGTTATTTGACAGTTGGCATTTTAAATTATTCACAACTAAAAAATATAGGTATTGCTGTGTTTTCAAAAAAAAACGAAAACTGTTGTTTTAAAAGAGATCTGTTTTCACTTAATGGCTGATGGCTCAAGAAAAGCACATGATCAAATTCTCCGAAATAGCTGCACTTGAGTTGGGATTTGGTCTTCAAAATGAATCTTTTTGAAAATAATTACAACCCGTTCAAGGGGAACTTATTCTATTGTTTGGTAAGGTATAATAAGCCTGGTAAATCCGAAATTGATATAGAAACTTTTCCAATCGAGCTGATTTGTTCGACCAACTTTCAGACAATGACAAAAACTCCTCTTGACACAGAGACCGAAACTGTAAAAAAATACCCAAAATAATTCTGATTGAAATAGTTTTCGGAAAATCGCCCCCTTGTTGAATTTTTCGCCCCCCAAATTCTAATTTTAAAATTTTCGCCCCCTTCGATGTCGTTTTCGCCCCCAAGGGGGCGATTTCGCCCACTTTGGGAATCACTGGTCTAGCTCATCGACCATCGCCTCTCTCCACTCACGCTTCTGCTTTGCTTCACTAACGTCCGTCGGTTCTTCGACCGCACACGCAGCAATACCCACAGAAAAGTCAAGCACATAATCGTTCAAATGTTTGGGGATTGCACCACGGTTCACACGGGAAGACTGACGAACAGGGGCTTGCACTCTCGCTTCAGAACTGTCACTCACAGATTCGTATTGGCTATTCGCATCACTTTGTTCTTCATCACTGTTTGCCTCTTCTCCTGGCAGCACTCTCAAGGGACCTTCTGCCTCTGCATCACATTCTGGCTTCGCTTCGTTCTCTTCCTTGAACAGCACTTCGCTCTTTTCAACAGCTCGACGCTTTGCAGGATCTGGAACAGCAACAGGAAGCTCCGTACACGATGAACCATTGCCCAGCTCTACGAATCTGGCATCGCGGCTGACAACGATACGGTCCGTCTCACGATCGAGGAACCGATACCCTTTATGCTCCATGGAATATCCCACGAAGATAAGCTTCCGAGCTTTGCTCTCCAGTTTGCTTCGCTTGGTTTCCGGAATGTGGACAAACGCTTCAGCGCCGAACACTCGAAGGTGGCTGAGGTCCGGCTTACGCCCCCACCACAGCTCAAAGGGCGTCTTGTTGATTGACCTGGACGGAAGTCGATTCTGAAGGTAGGTGGCAGTGAGTACCGCTTCACCCCAGTACCGTTTCTCCAGATTCGCGTCGATCAACATGCATGTCGCCATTTCGGTTATCGACCAGTTCTTCCGCTCAGCAACGCCGTTGGATTGCGGAGAATATGCGGTTGTGTATTGTGGCTTTATTCCCTCCTCCTTGTAAAATCGCCTCAGCTCGGCGTTATCAAATTCGCCACCGCCGTCAGACCTGACTACGCGCGGCTTGCGCCCTGTCAAAGTCTCAACCCACCGGACATAATCCTTGATGTTTCCTGCCGCTTCGGACTTTGCTTTCAGCAAGTATGTCACGGTAAACCGACTATAGTCATCAATAATATGCATGACATAGCGGTAATCACTTGGGGTCTCATTCTTCATCGGTCCACAGAGGTCTGTGTGGACGATGTCGAGAATCTGGGTTGATTTTCGCTCACACACCGCAGGAAAGGGGGCCCGGGCGGACTTCCCCTCCATGCAACACTCACACACCACTCGCAATCAACAGTTGCTTACCTTAAGTCCGGTCGCAAGCTCCTCCTTCAGCAAACGCTCGGCAGCTGCCCACTCGCGGTGGCCCAACCGCCGGTGCCACTGGTGCTGGCAGTTCTCCAGATGTTGGCCAGCTGTAGCACTCATCGACGAATGACCAAGCCGCAGGCGATAGAGGCCGCCGGCGCGAGCTCCGGTCGCGAAAACGGTTCCCTTCTGATCACAGATGTTGCACGACTCTTCTTCAAATACCACTTTCAGATTCTTCTTCGCCAGACGCCCCACCGAAATCAAACTCGTCGCGAGCCCCGGCACATACTTCACTTCGGCCATCGAGATCTTCACATTTTCACCGTTATCGTCAACACCACTGATCACACCACTTCCCTCGCCGCGAATCTGTGTTTTCTCACCATTCGCCATGGTGATCCAACCTCCAGCGAATTCCTGAAGTTCTCCGAAGAAGGATCTGTCTCCGGTCATGTGAGTGCTTGCTCCGCTGTCGATGACCCAGCAGACGAGCCAGCATCTTCAGCCAGCGTGAAAGCAACCTGCTTATCACCAGCTTGGGCGGTCTTCGCTTTTGCACCCTCTTTCTTCGAGCACTCCGCATTTTGCGACGCGAGAAACTTCCTGCAGTTCCGACACAGGTGGCCCGGCAGCTTGCAAAAATGGCACGTTCTCGTTTCTTTCGTCTTCTTTCGAACCTTCCCTCTCCATGCGCCTGAGGTACTCGTCCATCAGTTTGGACTTGACTACGTCCATGGAAATATCGTCATCTGGCCGACCATCGAATGCCGAGACGATTCCGTCGAACGACGGCGGCAGGCTTCGCAAGAGCATACAGATCTTTGTGTCCTTGTCAAGTTCTGTGCCCGCGGCTCCAAGTCGGTCGAACAACTCGTCGATTTCGCACAGGTGTCGCTCCAGATCCCCGCGCTCTGGGAGATTCATCGCGCATAATTTCTTCAGCAGCGAAACGCGCACAGACCGACTTGTTTTCTGGTGGTACGATTTGAGCGAGTCATACACCTCACGCGCGGAAACACTATTCTTCACCAGCGGGAGCTGGCTGTCTTCTAACAAACGTTTAAAGCCTAGTACTCAGATCGCAAGAAATGAGGTCAAGGAAAAAAGTGTATTTTTACCAAAGTAATTTTGACAGTCGATCTTGAGAGAGAAAAAAGAAAAAAAATCGACGAAACTCTTTATTTACCAATCTGACTGACTCGGAATGGAACCGGGACAATCGGCAAGAACAAGCGAACTCCCCTCCCAGGAGCAGGCATGAATCTACTGATCTGGACCACAGCAAACTGGAAGATTGACCAGCAATTCGAAGCGCTCCAGCTCTATTTGACCGGTGATATTCTGAGCGGACCAACTGGCTGTTTGCTGCAACAGGACACGATTTGTTTTTGAAAATATCGCGCTGCTGGAAAAATGTGATTTCGAAAAGGAATTGCTTCGGGCGTTCGGAAAATCCACCGGAGCTTCCTCCAGGGATTCCTCAGGAGTTCCTCCAGGAATTCCGTCCAGGATTCCTCCAGGAATTCTTTCGGTGATTCCTCCAGCAATTTGGGCAGATATAACTCCAGGAATTCCTCCAGGGATTCATCCTTAAAATCCTTCTACAATTCCTTCAGGGGTTCTTCCGGGAATTCCTCCAAAGATTCCTTCAGAAATCTGGAGACTCCTTCAGAAATTCCTCCAGGAATTCCTTCGGTGATTCATCCGGGAATTCCTTAGGGGATTCCTCCAGGAATTTCATCGGTGATTCATCCGGGGATTCCTCCAGGAATTCCCCGGGGATTCATCCATGAAATCCTTCTAAAATTCCTCCTGGGATTCTTCCGGGGATTCCTTCAGGAATTTCTCCAAGGATTCCTCCAGGAATTCCTTCGGAGATTCCTCCAGGGATTCCTTCGGAGATTCATCCGTGAATTCCTTCGGAGATTGCTTCAGAAATTCCATCGCGGGATTCCTCCGGGGTTTCTTCCAGAGATTCATCCATGGAAACCTTCTAGGATTCCTCCAGAAATTCCTCCGGGGATGCCTTCAGAAATTCTTCCAGGGATCCCTTCGGAGATTCCTCCGAAAATTGCATCGGAGATTCTTCCGGGAATTCCTCCGGGGATTCCTCCAGGAATTCCTCCGGGGATTCCTCTAAAAATCCCTCCGGGGATTCCTCCAGGAATTCCCCCGGAGATTCCTCCGGGGATTCCTCCGGGGATTCCTCCAGGAATTCCTCCGGGGATTCCTCCAGGAATTCCTCCGGGGATTCCTCCAGGAATTTCTCTGGGGATTCCTCCAGAAATTCCTCTGGAGGCTCCTCCAGGAATTGCTCAGGGGATTCCTCCAGGAATTCCTCCGGGGATTCCTCCAGGAATTCCTCCGGGGATTCCTCCAGGAATTCCTCCGGGGATTCCTCCAGGAATTCCTCCGGAGATTCCTCCAGGAATTCCTCCGGGGATTCCTTCAGGAATTCCTCGCGGGATTCCTCCAGGAATTCCTCGCGGGATTCCTCTAGGAATTCCTCGCGGGATTCCGCCAGGAATTCCTCGAGGGATTCCTCCAGGAATTCCTCCAGGAATTCCTCCGGGGATTCCTCCAGGAATTCCTCCGGGGATTCCTCCAGGAATTCCGCCGGGGATTCCTCCAGGAATTCCGCCGGGGATTCCTCCAGGAATTCCGCCGGGGATTCCTCCAGGAATTCCTCCGGGGATTCCTCCAGGAATTCCTCCGGGGATTCCTCCAGGAATTCCTCCGGGGATTCCTCCAGGAATTCCTCCGGGGATTCCTCCTGGAATTCTGCCGGGGATTCCTCCGAAATTCCGCCGGGGATTCCTCCAGGAATTCCTCCGGGGATTCTTCCAGGAATTCCTCCGGGGATTCCTCCAGGAGTTCCTCCGGGGATTCCTCCAGGATTCCTCCAGGAATTCCTCGCGGGATTCCTCCAGGAATTCCTCGCGGGATTCCTCCAGGAATTCCTCGCGGGATTTCTCCAGGAATTCCTCCGGGGATTCCTCCAGGAATTCCTCCGAGGATTCCTCCAGGAATTCCTCCGGGGATTCCTCCAGGAATTCCGCCGGGGATTCCTCCAGGAATTCCGCCGGGGATTCCTCCAGGAATTCCTCCGGGGATTCTTCCAGGAATTCCTCCGGGGATTCCTCCGGAGATTCCTCCGGGGATTCCTCCGGAGATTCCTCCAGGAGTTCCTCCGAGGATTCCTCCAGGAATTCCTCCGGGGATTCCTCCAGGAATTCCTCCGGGGATTCCTCCAGGAATTCCTCCGGAGATTCTGTAACCGTTCGGTTCCAAAATGTACTTGATGGCTCCGCCACAATTCCTATTTTCCCAAATTTCTTCCCCTAAATTAGACCCTGCAATAAAGGAACGCACACACTCCCTGCATGCAGGTAACGAATGAGTGCTTGTTCCACTTTCACGTCATACCGTGTCCATGAAATGCGTCCAAACTCGAGCAGTTTGAGCTCGGGCAAAACAAACACCAGCCCTGAAAGTCTTCTCCTCGTCCCATAGATGGTGCTCAACTACAACAGGATGGGCAAACATAAAATCATGAGCATAAATGTTGGCTCTTCTTATAAAAGCCAAACGGAAACTGGGGAATTTCTCTTAACTGTCAGTGATCCTCGAACAGAATCGTAGTAGTGCGCGTGTGTAATTTGTAATGTTGAGGTGAATTTTGTGAAAAACCTATTTATTGGTGAACGTTTTTTAATTGTTTGTGTTTTCTATTTCAAATTAGGATCAGTTTGTTCGTTAGAAAACCACGTTAAATGTTAAAATTGATGGAAACCCAGGCGCAGCGGACACGGTTTTACTACCGTTCGACCGGATTATATCCCTCCCGGGGTTCACGTGATAACGGCGAAGAAAGATTACACGGGTTTTTCTTTGCGAAGCAACTTTACTTCATCACGGACTAGTACGTACTAACAATAACAAACATTTATAGATGCAATTCATTGGCATTTCTGCTTCGTCAGCTGTCTCATAATTCCACACACACATATCCGAACACATCGCCATCGTCAGTCGTCGTCATTAACCAGGGGGCTGTCACTACTATACTCCAACACTCCTCCTTAGTGCAGCCCACCTTACTCTACCGGTCTCCTCCTCGATGAAAGAACTATTGCACCAAATAATACAAACCGTCCCTTTTCATTCCAACAGCAACTACGACACCCGCATCCACTATGCGACAATCGTTTGGACCAAACTGCACACAGTAACCCTCGTCAGTCATTCGGCTCACCGACAACACATTGGCAGCTAACCCAGGAACATACAATAACTCTTTGATTTTTATTTTCACGTATTCACCTTCTAGCCCACGCCCAGCGATCGTTCCTTCACCGTTCCTTCTGGCTGTTAGTCCTCTTCCATCTGCCAGTTTCACCTTTTCAGCACATGGACTCAACCAGTCTAAATTCGCGGTCGAACAAGTCATGTGCTTAGAGCTACCACTGTCAATAATCCACTTATCAGTTCTACACTTATCACTTCCTTTTGGCATCGTGAAGCACACTCCTCCGTCAATGCTGCCTCCTGGATCCGGACACTGTACCGTCATCGACTTTTCTTGTTCTTTTAACCTCTTCTCTTTTGTTCTTTCCTTCAGCAAACCTGGACAATGCCACTGAATATGCCCTTCTTGCCCGCAGTAGTAGCACGTCTGGATACTTCTTCGTTTTTCTGGCAACACTGTTGACTTCATGGCTTTCACTTGAACGTTTTCTAGTTTTCTGTCTTCACACCTTCTCCGCCACTCATCCAGAAGCTTCCCCTTCACATACTCCAATTTTAGGTCAACTTCCGGTCGGCCCTCAAGAGCGGTTACGAGCGGGTTGTACGATTCTGGCAAACTTGAGAGTAGAATCGCAACAACCAAGTGCTCCTTCAATGGCTCTCCCATTCTTGCCAACCGGTGAACCAACTCCGAAGCCTCTACCAGATGGTCGGACATTTTCCCGTCTTCGTCTAGCCGCATCGAACATAGTCGCCGTAAAACTTGAATTTTATTTGTTAGCGACCCTCGCTCATGATATCCCTGCAGCTTCTGCCACATGTCATTGGCACTAACAGCATCCAAGATGTGGCTCAACTGACCATCCTCCAAAGCCAATCCGATAACCGCTCGAGCCTGCTCATCTTTTCTTCTCCAAGCTGCTGTTATATCCGCCGATTCGGGTTTTGGAGCCCTAACCGTCGACCACAGATCTTCTCTCATCAGCATTAGCTCCATCCGGAATCTCCATGTTCCCCAATTAAAATCATTCAACCGGTCAAAAACAATCTTCGCCTCCGTCATTATTATTTTTCTTTTTACGCTTCAGCTTTCACAACTTATTTCAAATAATGTCCGTTTTGAACCACTGTGCGCTTTCTTTCCAATTCAACAACACAAAACACAACAGTCATCTATACCACTTCAGTTCATTGTTCCGCTGGTTCATTTCGGTGTCACAAACAGCACAACACAGGATGGCGAAACACAAGATGATTACGTGCCGAATGTTTCTGCACACTTTTCGGCGTCACAGCCGCTAGTGTCGCGCTCCTCCTCGAACAAAACCAATTAACTCACAACAAATGTCCGTAACTAGTAACACGTTGAAGGCCTGATAATATCACCGATAGCACTTCTCCCAACATAAACTTCCTTCAACAGCAACACATCAGTTGCATCATCCGGGTCTTAAAAGAAATCTTCAGATCGTTCATAGAACGCACTTCAATCAAACTGCCATTTCTTCTGACACTTTTTATTTCACTTTCTTCGCGCAATCTGAGCCCATTACCTGATGGAAACCCAGGCGCAGCGGACACGGTTTTACTACCGTTCGACCGGATTATATCCCTCCCGGGGTTCACGTGATAACGGCGAAGAAAGATTACACGGGTTTTTCTTTGCGAAGCAACTTAATACTTCATCACGGACTAGTACGGACTAACAATAACAAACATTTATAGATGCAATTCATTGGCATTTCTGCTTCGTCAGCTGTCTCATAATTCCACACACACATATCCGAACACATCGCCATCGTCAGTCGCCGTCATTAACCAGGGGGCAGTCACTACTATACTCCAACAAAAATGTGTGTTAATAAAATGTTGTAAAAAGTAATAGTACGGACAGTTAATGTTAAAATGTGTTAGTACGGTTTTTTTTTTGTTGGGGGGAGTTGAACCACTGCGTCCAGTGAGTTGAACTTTTGTGGTACGGTTAGTAGTGTAAATAGTAAAATAATATGACTTAAAGCTAATTAATTGTTAAAATTATAGTAAAATCCACTACACAAAGAACAAACAATAGGACAATGAACGAAAAACAATGTGTTAACTAAAACAAAACAAGAAAAAGGTACGTAACAAAAGTGACAAGACAATGAGTGAAGTTAGAGGTTAGGTACGGTGGCGTCATAGGGTACTAATCCGTGATGATCAGGTCCAAGATTGGGACCTTTTTCTTTTCTACTCTTTTTGCTGAGTTTCCGACAGTGCGAGGAGCCGTGAATGTGTGTGGTGGAAGTGCGCGCAGTTTTCCTGTTCAGGACGCGACCCTGAACTCGGTCCAGCATTCCGAGGAGTCGCGCGCCATTGCTCTTGCCCGCGCGATTAGGCACTTTCGACGCAGCCAGCCTTTCTGCAGCCGCCATCTTCCCACACCTGCACGAGCCGATCAGCACCAACACCGACAATAGCCCGGCCTTTCCGAAGTCGGCATGCGTCCGTCGAACTCTCCTTCAACGTTCCCGACACCTGCTTCCCAGACCAGCATCGATCGGCGATCCACGATCGACTAGCTAGCCACCAGCTACCCCTCCAACAACGATCCGGAACAACAGAAGAACAAATATGCATGCAAGTACCCATTTTGTGACGTCACTCAATAAATAATTGTAAATAGAAACCTCAGGTGTAGCGCGTTTTGGAAAGAGACACCAAAAGTTAAGATTTGTTCACCATTTTGTGTTTGTGTCGTTCTCCGGGTTCGCAAAGGAACCTCCAAGCCTCGCTTTTCTTGGATCATAACCGTAATAGTATCCCCCCCCCCCCTTTTTAGATGATTAGTTTGCATATTCTACGTAGTGAGACCTCTATGGGCAGGTTCCCGATCCGCGATTGCTCCTGCGAGATTAGGCCATCAATGGCATGTGTATAGGGGTGAATGAAATGCCATCAACGACCCTGTAGATTCCCCCATCCCATGAGCTACCGAGTTACAATTCCTCCAGGAATTCCTCCGGAGATTCCTCCAGGATTTTTTCCGGGGATTCCTCCAGGAATTCCTCCAGGAATTCCTCCGGGGATTCCTCCAGGAATTCCTCCGGAGATTTCTCCAGGAATTCCTCCGGGGATTCCTCCAGGAATTTTTCCGGGGATTCCTCCAGGAATTCCTCCGGGGTTCCTCCAGGAATTCCTCCGGGGATTCCTCCGGGGATTCCTCCAGGTATTCCTCCGGGGATTCCTCCAGGAATTCCTCCAGGGATTCCTCCAGGGATTCCTCCAGGAATTCCTCCGGGGATTCCTCCAGGAATTCCTCCGGGGATTCCTCCAGGAATTCCTCCGGGGATTCCTCCAGGAATTCCTCCGGGGATTCCTCCAGGAATTCCTCCGGGGATTCCTCCAGGAATAATTCCTCCGGGGATTCCTCCAGGAATTCCTCTGGGGATTCCTCCAGGAATTCCTCCGGGGATTCCTCCAGGAATTCCTCCGGGGATTCCTCCAGGAATTCCTCCGAGGATTCCTCCAGGAATTCCTCCGGGGATTCCTCCGGGGATTCCTCCAGGAATTCCTCCGGGGATTCCTCCAGGAATTCCTTCGGGGATTCCTCCAGGAACTCCTCCAGGAATTCCTCCGGGGATTCCTCCAGGAATTCGTCCAGGAATTCCTCCGGGGATTCCTCCAGGTATTCCTCCGGGGATTCCTCCAGGAATTCCTCCAGGGATTCCTCCAGGGATTCCTCCAGGAATTCCTCCGGGGATTCCTCCAGGAATTCCTCCGGGGATTCCTCCAGGAATTCCTCCGGGGATTCCTCCAGGAATTCCTCCGGGGATTCCTCCAGGAATTCCTCCGGGGATTCCTCCAGGAATTCCTCCGGGGATTCCTCCAGGAATAATTCCTCCGGGGATTCCTCCAGGAATTCCTCTGGGGATTCCTCCAGGAATTCCTCCGGGGATTCCTCCAGGAATTCCTCCGGGGATTCCTCCAGGAATTCCTCCGAGGATTCCTCCAGGAATTCCTCCGGGGATTCCTCCGGGGATTCCTCCGGGGATTCCTCCGGGGATTCCTCCAGGAATTCCTCCGGGGATTCCTCCAGGAATTGCTCCGGGGATTCCTCCAGGAATTCCTCCGGGGAGTCCTCCAGGAATTGCTCCGGGGATTCCTCCAGGAATTCCTCCGGAGATTCCTCCAGGAATTCCTCCGGGGATTCCTCCAGGAATTCCTCCGGGGATTCCTCCAGGAATTCCTCCGGGGATTCCTCCAGGAATTCCTCCGGGGATTCCTCCAGGAATTCCTCCGGGGATTCCTCCAGGAATTCCTCCGGGGATTCCTCCAGGAATTCCTCCGGGGATTCCTCCAGGAATTCCTCCGGGGATTCCTCCAGGAATTCCTCCGGGGATTCCTCCAGGAATTCCTCCGGGGATTCCTCCAGGAATTCCTCCGGGGATTCCTCCAGGGGGTGAGAAACTCGGCACACTTCATTTTGTGCCAAATGTGCCGGTGATGTGCCGAACGTGCCGAAGTGTGCCAGCGTGCTGGCAGTTATGCTGTCAGTTGCTTAATTGTTTTTTGTGTATCTGGCAACCTTTCACTTGTTTTGTTTTGATCGTGATTCTTGCAACTTTATTGGAATCAAAAACCGATTCAAAAGCAATCTCCTGATTATGCTGCGATCTTGCTGGTATTTGAAAGCATGTTTTTGGCTAAAATTTACTCCACCGGGACCGAATAAATGTATCAGTATATCAGTACCGTAGGAAACCTCCACTATAGCAGCTATAGCTGCGCCAGGGGATGCGCTTGTTTCAGTAAAATCAGGAAGACAGGGGGAAGACTTGATCTTGATGCTGCTGCTGCTGCTAAGAAATCCAGCGCTTTGGGTCCTCATTCTGGTCCTCATTCTTGTTACGCCCCCCATTAGACACAGCTGGAAAAAAACTGCAGCTTTCATGGCAGCTTTCGAGCTTCAAGAACATTCGATACCAGTTGCATTTTTTTTTCCAAAGTATTGAGAAAATTTGTTTTCGTTATTTTCTTCTTCATTTTCTTTCTCCTCCAGAAAAAAAACATAAAAAAGTGTTGCCAGTTTGATGACAGCCAGCGTCATTAATGTGCCGGCAAGTGTGCCAAAAGTGTGCCGGCGAGTGTGCCGGGCACTTTGTGCCGAGTTTCCCACCCCCTGGATTCCTCCAGGAATTCCTCCGGGGATTCCTCCAGGAATTCCTCCGGGGATTCCTCCAGGAATTCCTCCGGGGATTCCTCCAGGAATTCCTCCGGGGATTCCTCCAGGAATTCCTCCGGGGATTCCTCCAGGAATTCCTCCGGGGATTCCTCCAGGAATTCCTCCGGGGATTCCTCCAGGAATTCCTCCGGGGATTCCTCCAGGAATTCCTCCGGGGATTCCTCCAGGAATTCCTCCGGGGATTCCTCCAGGAATTCCTCCGGGGATTCCTCCAGGAATTCCTCCGGGGATTCCTCCAGGAATTCCTCCGGGGATTCCTCCAGGAATTCCTCCGGGGATTCCTCCAGGAATTCCTCCGGGGATTCCTCCAGGAATTCCTCCGGGGATTCCTCCAGGAATTCCTCCGGGGATTCCTCCAGGAATTCCTCCGGGGATTCCTCCAGGAATTCCTCCGGGGATTCCTCCAGGAATTCCTCCGGGGATTCCTCCAGGAATTCCTCCGGGGATTCCTCCAGGAATTCCTCCGGGGATTCCTCCAGGAATTCCTCCGAGGATTCCTCCAGGAATTCCTCCGAGGATTCCTCCAGGAATTCCTCCGAGGAATTCCTCCAGGAATTCCTCCGAGGAATTCCTCCAGGAATTCCTCCGAGGAATTCCTCCAGGAATTCCTCCGAGGAATTCCTCCAGGAATTCCTCCGAGGAATCCCTCCAGGAATTCCTCCGAGGAATTCCTCCAGGAATTCCTCCGAGGAATTCCTCCAGGAATTCCTCCGAGGAATTCCTCCAGGAATTCCTCCGAGGAATTCCTCCAGGAATTCCTCCGAGGAATTCCTCCAGGAATTCCTCCGAGGAATTCCTCCAGGAATTCCTCCGAGGAATTCCTCCATGAATTCCTTTGGGGATTCCTCCAGGAATTCCTCCGGGGATTCCTCCAGGAATTCCTCCGGGGATTCCTCCAGGAATTCCTCCGGGGATTCCTCCAGGAATTCCTCCGGGGATTCCTCCAGGAATTCCTCCGGGGATTCCTCCAGGAATTCCTCCGGGGATTCCTCCAGGAATTCCTCCGGGGATTCCTCCAGGAATTCCTCCGGGGATTCCTCCAGGAATTCCTCCGGGGATTCCTCCAGGAATTCCTCCGGGGATTCCTCCAGGAATTCCTCCGGGGATTCCTCCAGGAATTCCTCCGGGGATTCCTCCAGGAATTCCTCCGGGGATTCCTCCAGGAATTCCTCCGGGGATTCCTCCAGGAATTCCTCCGGGGATTCCTCCAGGAATTCCTCCAGGAATTCCTCCGGGGATTCCTCCAGGAATTCCTCCGGGGATTCCTCCAGGAATTCCTCCGGGGATTCCTCCAGGAATTCCTCCGGGGATTCCTCCAGGAATTCCTCCGGGGATTCCTCCAGGAATTCCTCCGGGGATTCCTCCAGGAATTCCTCCGGGGATTCCTCCAGGAATTCCTCCGGGGATTCCTCCAGGAATTCCTCCGGGGATTCCTCCAGGAATTCCTCCGGGGATTCCTCCAGGAATTCCTCCGGGGATTCCTCCAGGAATTCCTCCGGGGATTCCTCCAGGAATTCCTCCGGGGATTCCTCCAGGAATTTCTCCGGGGATTCCTCCAGGAATTTCTCCGGGGATTCCTCCAGGAATTCCTCCGGGGATTCCTCCAGGAATTCCTCCGGGGATTCCTCCAGGAATTCCTCCGGGGATTCCTCCAGGAATTCCTCCGGGGATTCCTCCAGGAATTCCTCCGGGGATTCCTCCAGGAATTCCTCCGGGGATTCCTCCAGGAATTCCTCCGGGGATTCCTCCAGGAATTCCTCCGGGGATTCCTCCAGGAATTCCTCCGGGGATTCCTCCAGGAATTCCTCCGGGGATTCCTCCAGGAATTCCTCCGGGGATTCCTCCAGGAATTCCTCCGGGGATTCCTCCAGGAATTCCTCCGGGGATTCCTCCAGGAATTCCTCCGGGGATTCCTCCAGGAATTCCTCCGGGGATTCCTCCAGGAATTCCTCCGGGGATTCCTCCAGGAATTCCTCCGGGGATTCCTCCAGGAATTCCTCCGGGGATTCCTCCAGGAATTCCTCCGGGGATTCCTCCAGGAATTCCTCCGGGGATTCCTCCAGGAATTCCTCCGGGGATTCCTCCAGGAATTCCTCCGGGGATTCCTCCGGGGATTCCTCCAGGAATTCCTCCGGGGATTCCTCCAGGAATTCCTCCGGGGATTCCTCCAGGAATTCCTCCGGGGATTCCTCCAGGAATTCCTCCGGGGATTCCTCCAGGAATTCCTCCGGGGATTCCTCCAGGAATTCCTCCGGGGATTCCTCCAGGAATTCCTCCGGGGATTCCTCCAGGAATTCCTCCGGGGATTCCTCCAGGAATTCCTCCGGGGATTCCTCCAGGAATTCCTCCGGGGATTCCTCCAGAAATTCCGCCGGGGATTCCTCCAGGAATTCCTCCGGGGATTTTTCCAGGAATTCCTCCGGGGATTCCTGCAGGAGTTCCTCCGGGGATTCCAGCAGGAGTTCCTCCGGGGATTCCTCCAGGAATTCCTCCGGGGATTCCTCCAGGAATTCCTCCGGGGATTCCTCCAGGAAATTCCTGAAGAAATGCCTCATGGAATTTCTCGAGGATACCTCCAGGAATTCCTCTAGGGATTCCTCCAGGAATTCCTCCAGGGATTCCTCCAAGGATTCCTTAGGTAGTTCCTTCATGAATTCCTTCAGAAATTTCACCAAGATTTCTCCAGGAATTCCTCTAGGGATTTCTCCCAGAATTCTTCTAGAGATTTCTCCAGGAATTCCTTCACGGATTTCTCCAGGCATTCCTCTAGAGATTTCTCCAGGAATTTCTTTTGGGATTTCTCCAGGAAATCCTCTAGAGATTTCTTCAGGAATTCCTCTAGAGATTTCTCCAGGAATTCCTGAAAAAATCCCTCATGGAATTCCTCGAGGAAGTCTTCCAGACATTCCTTCCGGAATTTCTCCAGGGAATCTCCCCTTAATTCTTCCAGGGATTCATCAAGGAATTCCTCTAGGAATTCTTCAAGAGATTGTTCCAGGTATTCCATAAGAAATCCCTCATGGGATTCTTTCAGGAAGTCCTCAAGGGATTCCTCCAGGGATTCCTCCCTCAATTCCTCCAGGGATTCCTTAGGTATTTCTCCGGGGATTCTTAAGGGAATACCTCCAAGGATTTTTCCAGGATTATTCCTCCAGAGATTCCTTAAAGAATCCTTAATGGGATTCTCTCGAAAAGTTCTCCAGGGAATTCTCCAGAAATTCCTCAAGAGAATCATCTATTAATCCCTTCAGGAATTTATCCCGGTATTTCTCTTGGGATTCCTCAGGGCTGGATGTAAGGGGGGGCTGGGCCCCACATCCGGGCCTCCACATCCGCTCTGGCCCCGGACCCCCACAATCCTTAATCCGGGCCTGAATTCTACCAAGACTTCTGCCTGATATTTCTCCATGATTTCTGCGTGTGATTTTTCCAGTATGTCATCCTGGCATTCCAAAGTATTTGTAAAATTCTCCGATGGAAATCATTGAAGAAATTTCTGAAAAAATCCCGAAAGGGGTACCTAAAGAAATCCAGAAAGAAATTTCTTTAAAAACTCCAGAAGCAATTTCTGGAGAAATCCCAGAAGCAATTTCTGGATAAATCCCAAAAGGAATTCCTGAAAACATACAGGAAGAGATTTCTGGAAGGATCCCCGAAGGAATTTCTGTATCATTCCCCGCAGGAATTCCTGGAGGATTCGCAGAAGGAATTTCTGGAGGATTCCCAGAAGAAATTACTTGAGATACTTCCGATAGAATTCCCTGAACAACGGAAGAATTATTTGAGGCGTCTGCAAAGAAATTCGTTGAGAAATCCCGAAAGGAATTCCTGGAGGAATCTCCGAAGGAATTGGATTTTGAGAAATTCGTTGAGAAATCCCTAAAGAAATTCCTGGAGGAATACTCGAAGGAATTCCTGGAGGAATCCCCGGAGGAATTCCTGGAGGAAACCCCGAAGGAACCACTGATGGAATTCCCGGAAGAATCTCCGATGCAATTTTCGGAGGAATCTCCGAAGGGATCCTGGAAGAATTTCTGAAGGCATCTCCGGAAGAAGTCCTGGAGGAATCCTAGAAGGTTTCCATAGATAAATCTCTGGAAGAAACCCCGGAGGAATCTCCGATGGAACTCCTAGAGGAATCCCCGCAGAAATTCCTGGAGGAATCCCCGGAGGAATTCCTGGAAGAATTCCTGGAGGAATTCTTGAAAGAATTCCTGGAGGAACTCCTAGAAGAATGCCTGGAGGAATTCCTGGAAGAATCCCCGAAAAAATTCCTGAAGGAACCCCCGAAGGAATTCCTGGAGGAATCCCCGAAGGAATTCCTGGAGGAATCCCCGAAGGAATTCCTGGAGGAATCCCCGAAGGAATTCCTGGAGGAATCCCCGAAGGAATTCCTGGAGGAATCCCCGAAGGAATTCCTGGAGGAATCCCCGAAGGAATTCCTGGAGAAATCCCCGAAGGAATTCCTGGAGGAATCCCCGGCGGAATTCCTGGAGGAATCCCCGGCGGAATTCCTGGAGGAATCCCCGAAGGAATTCCTGGAGGAATCCCCGAAGGAATTCCTGGAGGAATCCCCGAAGGAATTCCTGGAGGAATCCCCGAAGGAATTCCTGGAGGAATCCCCGAAGGAATTCCTGGAGGAATCCCCGAAGGAATTCCTGAGGAATTTCTGGATTAATTCCTGGAGGAATTCCTCGAAGAATCCCTGGAGGAATTCCTGGAAGAGTTCCTGGAGGAATTCCTGGAAGAATTCCCGGAGAAATTCCTGGAGGAATTCCTGGAAGAATTCCTGGATGAATTCCTGGAAGAACTCCTGGAGGAATTCTTGGAAGAATTCCTGGAGGAACTCCTGGAAGAATTCCTGGAGGAACTCCTGGAAGAATTCCTGGAGGAACTCCTGGAAGAATTCCTGGAGGAACTCCTGGAAGAATTCTTGGAGGAACTCCTGGAAGAATTCCTCGAGGAATTCCTGGATGAATTCCTGGAGGAATTGCTGGGTGAATTCCTGGAAGAATCCCCGAAGGAATTCCTGGAGGAATCCCCGAAGGAATTCCTGGAGGAATCCCCGAAGGAATTCCTGGAGGAATCCCCGAAGGAATTCCTGGAGGAATCCCCGAAGGAAATCCTGGAGGAATCCCCGAAGGAATTCCTGGAGGAATCCCCGAAGGAATTCCTGGAGGAATCCCCGAAGGAATTCCTGGAGGAATCCCCGAAGGAATTCCTGGAGGAATCCCCGAAGGAATTCCTGGAGGAATCCCCGAAGGAATTCCTGGAGGAATCCCCGGCGGAATTCCTGGAGGAATCCCCGGCGGAATTCCTGGAGGAATCCCCGGCGGAATTCCTGGAGGAATCCCCGGCGGAATTCCTGGAGGAATCCCCGGCGGAATTCCTGGAGGAATCCCCGGCGGAATTCCTGGAGGAATCCCCGAAGGAATTCCTGGAGGAATCCCCGAAGGAATTCCTGGAGGAATCCCCGAAGGAATTCCTGGAGGAATCTCCGAAGGAATTCCTGGAGGAATCCCCGAAGGAATTCCTGGAGGAATCTCCGAAGGAATTCCTGGAGGAATCTTCGAAGGAATTCCTGGAGGAATTCCCGAAGGAATTCCTGGAAGAATCCCTGAAGGAATTCCTGGAGGATTTCCCGAAGGAATTTCCGAAGAAATTCCTTGAGGAATTCCCGAAGGAATTCCTGGTGGAATTCCCGAAGGAATTCCTGGTGGAATCCCCGAAGAAATTCCTGAAGGAATCCCCGAAGAAATTCCTGGAGGAATCCCCGAAGAAATTCCCCGAAGGAGTTCCTGGAGGAATCCCCGAAGGAGTTCCTGGAGGAATCTCCGAAGGAATTCCTGGAGGAATCTCCGAAGGAATTCCTGGAGGAATCTCCGAAGGAATTCCTGGAGGAATCTCCGAAGGAATTCCTGGAGGAATCTCCGAAGGAATTCCTGGAGGAATCTCCGGAGGAATTCCTGGAGGAATCTCCGAAGGAATTCCTGGAGGAATCTCCGAAGGAATTCCTGGAGGAATCTCCGAAGGAATTCCTGGAGGAATCTCCGAAGGAATTCCTGGAGGAATCTCCGAAGGAATTCCTGGAGGAATCTCCGAAGGAATTCCTGGAGGAATCTCCGAAGGAATTCCTGGAGGAATCTCCGAAGGAATTCCTGGAGGAATCTCCGAAGGAATTCCTGGAGGAATCTCCGAAGGAATTCCTGGAGGAATCTCCGAAGGAATTCCTGGAGGAATCTCCGAAGGAATCTCCGAAGGAATTCCTGGAGGAATCTCCGAAGGAATTCCTGGAGGAATCTCCGAAGGAATTCCTGGAGGAATCTCCGAAGGAATTCCTGGAGGAATCTCCGAAGGAATTCCTGGAGGAATCTCCGAAGGAATTCCTGGAGGAATCTCCGAAAGAATTCCTGGAGGAATCTCCGAAGGAATTCCTGGAGGAATCTCCGAAAGAATTCCTGGAGGAATCTCCGAAAGAATTCCTGGAGGAATCTCCGAAGGAATTCCTGGAGGAATCTCCGAAGGAATTCCTGGAGGAATCTCCGAAGGAATTCCTGGAGGAATCTCCGAAGGAATTCCTGGAGGAATCTCCGAAGGAATTCCTGGAGGAATCTTCGAAGGAATTCCTGGAGGAATCTCCGAAGGAATTCCTGGAGGAATCTCCGAAGGAATTCCTGGAGGAATCTTCGAAGGAATTCCTGGAGGAATCTCCGAAGGAATTCCTGGAGGAATCTCCGAAGGAATTCCTGGAGGAATCTCCGAAGGAATTCCTGGAGGAATCTCCGAAGGAATTCCTGGAGGAATCTTCGAAGGAATTCCTGGAGGAATCTCCGAAGGAATTCCTGGAGGAATCTCCGAAGGAATTCCTGGAGGAATCTCCGAAGGAATTCCTGGAGGAATCTCCGAAGGAATTCCTGGAGGAATCTCCGAAGGAATTCCTGGAGGAATCTCCGAAGGAATTCCTGGAGGAATCTCCGAAGGAATTCCTGGAGGAATCTCCGAAGGAATTCCTGGAGGAATCTCCGAAGGAATTCCTGGAGGAATCTCCGAAGGAATTCCTGGAGGAATCTCCGAAGGAATTCCTGGAGGAATCTCCGAAGGAATTCCTGGAGGAATCTCCGAAGGAATTCCTGGAGGATTCTCCGAAGGAATTCCTGGAGGAATCCCCGAAGGAATTCCTGGAGAAACCAACATGGGAACTTCTACAGGAATCCCCGAAAGGAATTCCTGGAGATATCCCTGAAAGAATTTCAGTAGGAATCCCCGAGGAATTCCCCGGAGGAATTCTTGGAAGAATGCCCGGAGGAATTCTTGGAAGAATTTTCAGAGGAATTAGTGGAGGAATCTATGGATGAATTCCTGGAGGAATTCCCGGAGGAACCCCTGGAGGAATCCCTGGTGAAATTCTTGGAAGAATCCCTGGAGGAATTCCTGGTGGAATCCCTGGAGGAATTCCTGAAGCAATCTCTGGAGGAGTTTGTGGAGGAATTCCAGAAAGAATCTCCGGAGGCATTCCTGGAAGAGTGCCCGGAGGAATTCCAGGATGAATTTTTGGAGGAATTGCTGGAGGAATCCTATGATGAATTCCTGGAGGAATCCCCGGAGGAATTCCTGAAGGAATTTCTGGAGGAATCCCTGGAGGAATTCCTGGATGAATCTCTGGAGGAACCCCTGGTGGAATCCTCTCAAGAATTCGTGGTGAAATCGAATTTCAGGAGGAATTCCCTGAGGTTTTTTTTAGGGAATCACAGATAGAAATCTTGGAAAAATCACAAACTCAAATAGGGTAAAAGCTCCCTTAGTGGAGGTAGTACCAATAGTGGTGGTAGTGCCAATTTAGCACTATTTCGACCAAAAAGCTTGCAAATGATATTTTTAATAGATGCATCATACCTAATTAATAACATTAATTCACTTTTGTGTTCAGGATTTGCCGAAAAACCTATTTTAAACAATAATTTTCCTTAAATTTTTTGCTCCTTTGCACCTATAGTGGTGGTAGTGTTCCTATAGTGGTGGGTCCCATAAGAATTCAATGGAATGCGCCACTATAGGAACCAATGTTAAATTTTACCTCCATAATAGGAACCGTGTACCTATAGTTGGTACAAATGATTTATTAGCAAAAACTGAAATAACCAATGGTTTTTACATTTTTTCTAGCAAATTTAAGTGAAAAACTATCGATTAACGTTTTCAGACTTGTTATTTTGTGGTATTATCCATTTTAGTCAATTATTTTACTACAAGGAGCTACTAATAGCACCACTATTGGTACATTCACCCTACTGGTTTTGAAATCCTAGAAGAAAAGTTAGGACGAAATCTCAGAAAGAACTTTTAGGCGAATTCCAAAACTGCTGGAAATACTAGAAGGAATTGCTAAGAATTCACAACAGCTTCCGGAAAAAAATCAGGAAGAATCCCAGAAAGAAACTCCGGTGGAACTCTTTGAGGTTTGCCAGAAAGAGCTCCCGGAGGAATTCCCGTACTAATCACTAATCAACACCACTTCATTTTGAAAATAGTTGCTCCCCACACTCAATTTGTATGATTTGTAACAAGTTCCGGCGTCTCATCCAGTGGTCCATTCTAGCAACATCTGATCGCAGTGTTCCGGTGATGGTTCCATAGAAATATAGGCATTAGAATCCGGCAAGAACATCATCTAAATTCACACCAGCCCCAGCAGCCGCTCTATGTTGTTTACATCTCGCACCTCGCACAAAATCCGAACAGCGCGAGAAACGTCACTTTTCCTTGCGGAATAATTGGTCAGGGTATTTTTCCCAAAAGAAAAATTGACAGCTGGCTTGATCGACACAATCATCACCACCCTTGTCACCATCATCATTGATCATCAAGTTCGTCGATTTTTCCGTTTCAGCTGAGTACGGCTCAAGAAATTTCGACAGAAAATCATTTCTTGACCGTTTCTTGGCCTATCTTTTTACACAGTACTTACGAGGTGAGTATCACTTTGGAATAGAGAATCTGGCATCGACCATTTTCACCACCGTTCACAGTCACTTGGCAAATCGAAAGAAAAAAAAATGTTTTGTTTATCGGCGCCGCACTCTAATCGTTCACCAATCTTCCAACCGATCGACGGCGGGGACCACAACACCGTTCACCGAGTCACTAACACACTCGCAGCCGGCACCCGGCAGTGTCTTCACGAGTCTCTTCCTCTTGTCTCTTTTCGCACGCACAACGGAACAATGGCGGCTCGGCCAGCCAAATCGTTTTCCGATCACTTTCTTCGAAATCCGCGGCGACCGCGTCCTTGGGCCAATAACCTGATGGCATGCCTGCAGAATCGGGCAGCAGTGGAACGGGAGAAGCACCGGGAATTCGGAATCAGCGGAAAGAACACTTAACTCGCGGGATTACTCTACGAAACGGGTTTAATTCGGGATAAATGTATTGTAGGGCCGCCACCAAACCGGACTTCGCACAATCAAGTCGCGACGCGACCCAACTCGCGACGTTTTTTAATCATGTCAAAAGTAGTGCGCATCCTTCCCGTTGTTGTCAGCAACACAGCGCACTAGATGCGAAACAGTTGCAACACTTATGGACCAAGAAAATGGCAATTTTAGATTGAATGTCGGTCTTGATTCCAACCGGATAGACAATAGAATACAATGCACGCGGTAGAAAAATGAATAGAAAAATGCAAAGAACATACCAGATGTGTTGCTGTCATCAGCTCTCGGTCCACCAGTAGGGGTGGGCAATGTGGAGTAACATTTGAAAAGGTCTTACCATTGCACCTCCACAGTACCGTCCTCATTGGGAAAAAGCCTGCTTCTCAGCTTAGTGTTCTATGAGCACTTCCACAGTTATTAACTGAGAGCTTCCTCTGCCAATGATTATTTTGCATGTGTATATCGTGTGGCAGGCACGAAGATACTCTATGCCCAAGGAAGTCAAGGAAATTTCCTTTACGAAAAGATCCTGCACCGACCGAGAGTCGAACCCGTCACCCTCAGCATGGTCATGCTGAATACCCGTGCGTTTACCGCCTCGGCTATATGGGCCCTTTGGGTTGATTTCTGGTTCCGTGTAGAATTCGACCAGGGGGATGACGAAGGGCCAGAATCAACAACCCAGCATTCGATTCAACATGGCGTCCAATGTTTTTGTTTTGATTGCTTAATTCATGGAAAAAATGCGCTGGAAACATCAACACTGCTTCGCTGCTACATATATTGTACGTGGAGTTTGTTGGAAGTTAGGTAGCGTTGAACGCTCGGGTAGCGTCGAACCTTCAGGTACGTGAACGTCGGCAGTATTTTTGGTAGGTACAATTGTTGGAGAAATGGCAGAAGTATGAAGTTTGGAAGAAGTTTGTTGAATTGTATATACCTGAATGGAATAAAGAGTGTGGCGGTTGCAGATTGAGGCATCAGTCGGCAGCCGTCTAGTTTGATGGAAGATGTCTAGCGTTTTATTTTCATTGTAATTTAGAAACAGTCATCGACGGAGCTAGCCTCGCTATGGCCCGCGTGGCCATGGTGCCGCCACCATGCCTCTAACTAGCCTCCAACAGAGTTGAATCCCGGAATTTTCGACTAGCGAAGTTGGATTTTTCTCCAAATCCGTGCGTCGGACCTAACTTCGGAAGTGGTGCGCTGTATAGCGGACAAGGTTTACTATACAGCGCACCACTTCCGAAGTTAGGTCCGACGCATGGATTTGGAGAAAAATCCAACTTCGCTAGTCGAAAACTGCGATTTTCAACTAAATTGAGAATAATATTGTGCAAAGTGATAAAGAAAGGGAACGTTCAAAAATTACGTCCAACATTTGGGGGAGGGGGGGGTGGTTCTAGAAAAGTGTGACAGTACGTGTATTGGATACAGGGAAATTGCGTGACAGAAGGGGGAGGGGGGGTCTAGAAATCCCGAAAAACGATGGACGTAATTTTTGAATCTTCCCAAAGAGAAACAATCATCAAAAACAACGATTTCGTTCGAAATGTGTAATTTCTGAAATAAGCACTAGCAACACACGAGCCACACACCCGAAAATCAGGAGCAAGTTAGGGTAAACCGACCAGAAAGTGGGTACACTCACACGGAGAAAAAATATTAGTAAACACAAACGAATTTCAGTTTGTTTTAACCGGATTTTCGATTTGAATTTGGCACAAACGACATATTAGTTTGATTCAACTGCCTGTGTTAGTTGAAATTACTGAAATTTCCGTTTGTCTGTTCCCCTGATTTAACGGTTAAGTTCTACAAACATCCGTTTGAAATAACTGGTAAGATGGTTGTTTCATTTTGACAGTTGCGAAAACAACGGTTTTCGTTAGTTGTTTTAACCGACGCTTATGGTTTGATTCTAACAAATTACCGTTTGAAATGAACGATGAAGTTGGTTGAAAAAACAAACGCTATCAGTTGAAATTACCGCAATTTTCTTTTTTTTTTCTTTTTGAATTATATTTAAAGACATTTTTTTTTATTTTATTCATTTTTCGTTAAATATTTATTAGCCATTTATTAGCCAAAACAGAATCGGGTTACCGATGTACAATGTACATACTGGAGTGAGAGGTAGACACGATCGATAATGCTCCTTACTGCGAATTTATGCGCTTGGGAATATTTTTCGGGAAATCCATGTTGGGTGGCTGTCCTGGTCGAAGCTCTAGTGACGCCTACACACTTAAATTCAAAAATTGATCTCGGTAAACGGTTTGCCGAGAATCCAACAGCTGATATCTCGGTAAAATATTTACTGATTCTCGGTAAAATTTTTACCGAGATTTCGGAAAACCATTACCGACGTTCGGTGAACTTTGCCGAGATCTCGGTAAAAAGTTGGATTACCGAGATCTCGGCAAAGTTTTAACGACATCTCGGTAAAAATTTTACCGAGATTCAGTAAAAATTATTACGGGATTCTCGGCTGTTGGATTCTCGGCAATCCGTTTGCTGAGGTCGGCGATTTAATTTAAGTGTGTAGTGGGATATGATGTGCCCAGCTTGGTTTTTCCACTGTGAATTTCCATCGCTTCTTCAGCTGCGGTAGCGACTCCCTCCTAGAGCTTCTCTGATGAGGTTACTGTCGAGTCGCAAGATGGGATTTTCTGCATCATCTGTGTGGAATATGTGAGGTGTCTTCAATGATTTCTCGGCTACTATCTAAAATTCAAAGAAACAACATACCCAATTCAACAATTATTTACTAAATCAAAGAAAAATATAGAAATCTTACCTTCTGACAACGAAGTTGAAACGAATTATAATAACTTTTTCGGTTACTTTTGCCTCGCTTTTGCATCTATGCAACGAAATTGCGTCAGCCTTTGTATACACAATACCAACTTTGGGACGACAAGAGCTTGGTTGCTGCTGACGGTGAGGCGGGAAAACGGATAATAAAACAACCCAACAAATTTGTTTGTTTCGAACTAAAATGGCAGTAGATTTTTCGCCAACTAAAATATTAGTTTGACTCAACCGCCAAGCCGGTTGCATCTAACCAAAATTTCAGTTTGTTTACGTGAAGCAGAACAACCTACATTTTAGTAAATACAAACGCCTTGCTATAGTTGAAAACAACAAATCGTTGGTTTGAAACTACAAATACTGTTCATAACTTCGGGTGGTAGAAACAACTAATAGTGTGGTTGTTTCAAACCGAAACCAATGATTTGGAACAAACAATATGCATGTTAAAACTACTATTTCATTAGTTTGGAATTCAACCAACGTGTTAGTTGTTTCAAACTGGATTGATTTTTCTCCGTGCAGAAATGAAAGTATCCAGCTTTTTACGCTGTTGAGAGGGGTGATTCATTTTTGACAAATCTTCCCGACAGCCCTTGCAGCATCACAGTTCCGAAAATTTCAGTTCACTGCTTCACATTTGTCAAAAATTTGCACCGGATGTTACCATTGTTACCAGCACAACAAACACAATGCAGCGTTCATATAAAATGGTTGCAGGATTGGAGAAACTGCCTGAAGATTCCCGGAAGATTTGTTGGGAAAATTCCCAGTGGGGATCTCGTAGAGTAGACCCCGGAAAAAATGCAAGAGGTTTTAACTGCTCTTCATGCTAAATTACTGCAGAGACGCTAAATTATTGCAGGATTTCTTGTTTGATGAGAAGTGGGAAACATTGTCAGAGGGTTCTCGGAAAGACCTACTTCAGAATTCCCCAAGAAAAACTGCTGGAAGATTCTAGGAAGGAAATGGTGAATGCAGTGAAAATTTTAGATTCCTTCAGGAGTTCACTCCTGAGAGTTCAAGAGATTCCTCCAGTAATTTCCTCCGGAGACTCCTTCATAAATTGCCACCGGGGATTCCTCCACCGAGGATTGCTCTGGGAATTTCCTTCGAGGATTGCTCCAGGAAGTCCAATCGAGGAATTCCCCAAGAATTCCCACTGATTATTGCACCAGGTACACTAACCGGGGATTGCTACAGAAAACTCCACCGGAATCCCACGACGGGACTTCCTTGGGCAATCAGCGGTGGGCATTCTTGAAGTAATCCTATACGGACACCAACACAATCCACAACCCGGTGAAGAGGAGCTTCACATGGAAACTGAAGGGAAATCCAGGTTATGTAAGAGAACCTGGTCAAACGGGAAGCGAGGGTGTTCCAGATTCGCAAAGTGATTCCGGCGGTCATATCGTACGAAAACCCCGAGGAAGAAGTGAAGGTGCTCCGAGTCCGCATAGTGCAGCTCCGGCTGGTTAAGCCACTCCACGAGGGCCAAGGGTGGGCCACGAGTAGGACATAGTTAGGGCTGTAGGGACGATAGACACAGTCATCTCGTAATAAAAACCGTCAATCGCAATCCATTGTTTTCCCTCCTCTTGCGAAGCCTCAGCGGGAAGAATAAACGCGGAGTGTGCTGGAGCTGGTAGTCCTTGGGAATGCGCGGACGTAACAAAGGATAGTTACATTTCTTCGGTGTCTACAGTTAAAGGTGGCGGGCAGCGATCACAAGTCTAAAAAGAAATAATTTTTAGTTCATAACAAATGTTACCAATGTTATTACTGGCGAAACAAGCTCATGGTGAAAATTTTTGACATTTCGGGAGCAATGAACTGAAATTTTCGGCTACTGTGTTGCTGCATGGGCTGTCGGCAAGATTTGTCAAAAAATAATCACCCCTCATCAAGCGTAAAAAGCTGGATACACGGAATTACTATTATTTATGCATTTTGTATCCGCATCTCTTTCACTCTCCTTCTGTTTTCATGCTATCTGCCGTTTAGCCTGGGTTGAAGAGAAGTGTTTCGTCAACCCAGGTGAAGCACCAGATAGTATGAAAACAGAAAGAGAGTGAGAGAGATGCGGATAGAAAATGCATAAATAATAGTAATTCCATGTATACTTTTATTTCTGAGTGTACCAAAACGCGCCGTACCAAAAACGATGATGGGTAGAGCGGCGATGTACCGAGTTTGACAGCTGTGTCACGAAATTACACGCAGAAAAATAAATTGTAAGCACAATTAAATTCTAGTTCAAATCAAACAATTTTTCAGTTTGCTATAGCGACAAACTGATTTCTAGTTAAAACTGAACTGTTCCATTGTTTGATAATACAAATATTTTCATTTGCCGAAATTTTTGACAGTTTGTTAGAACAAACACAGATTTGGTAGTTTCAACATAAAATACCGGATTGTTTTAAACGACTGCACTTTTGCCTCTAACAAAGCCGGAATGTGATTGTGTTGGTGATGGCTGCTCCTGCGGCAGCTCGGAAATCTATTTTTAGACACTCGAAAAAAAAAAGAAAAAAGGCGAAACCGACCAACTTTTTGTGAATGTTGTCTTGAGTGCCTGCGCGTTATCCATCACGGCCAAAACCGCACTTGAAAGTTGTAGTGATGGATTTGCTACACTTTCTTCGTTGTGGCGATGTTGGGGTAAGAATTTTAAAGATGTGTGAGTGCTTCCGGGTCATGTTTGTGGTCCTCATTTTGTTGATACAAATGAAGTTTTTAACGTTATATGGAATGATGGAAATTGGTTGTTCTGATCGATAAACTCTACGTAAGAACAAAGAAATATAACTTTGGAATAAGTAAATGGTCAGTTTGAGAATCAACCATGTGTTTTATTGTTTTAAACAAGCCTCATTTTTCTGCGTGTAGTCTATGGTGTCACCACACTGAATTCGACTCACTTTGGAAACACAAACTGGAACAGCTCAAAAGAGAGTAAATCGCTGACACACATCTCTGTCTTTCTCTTCTTGGCGTAACGTCCTCATTGGGACAAAGCCAGCTTCTCAGCTTAGTGTTCTATGTTGAGTTGATACAGGAAAGGGCGAACTGGCAACCCTGGACACCAACGAAAGGGCTGTCAACGTCAACGATGTCAGTCATCCACATTGACGGCTGTCATAGGAGATCATTTCCGCTAAACACGTTGTCCATTGCTGAAGAACGTAGTGAGAGTAATATCTAGCGCGCATCAGTTATACAGTTTTTACAGTTGCAGTTGAATTTCTAGATTCAGTTTAAATAAGGGCGAAAATAACATGAGAGAGTTCTCTTCGTCGACTCTCTCTTCTTCAAATTAAAGTGACACGATGCAAGTATGGTTGCACTTTATGGTCATAAATCGCTAAGTTGCGATGCAATCTAGCGTCTAAGTGTAAAAAAGTTCGATTGAATTTGCATCTTGTCACTTTAATTTGCAGAAGAGAGAGTCGATGAAGAGAACTCTCTCATGTTACTTTCGCCCTTATTTAAACTCAATCTAGATTTATTTGAGGTAGTGTTTGATTATGAAGTTAATATATAGTTTATTAATCTGATCGTGACTTTTAGTGAAAATTAAGGCCAATTTAGGTGGAAACAACTCAAGGTTGAATTCCACGGTAATCCCTTCAGAAGTGAGGTTAGTTACGAATAATGTCTGGAAAATTAATAAGTGTAATAACCGATTAAATCCGTAGCTCCTAGGGTAGTGGTCCGAGTACCTGAAACGAGAAGAAACCTGGAAAGAAAACCTGAAAAGAAAGTAAGAGTAGTTCGATAATTAAAATTAAAACCGTTGAAATATAAAACAAATTTAGGTGCTGCTGTAATTGGCGCTTGAAAGGGAACAGCGGCGTGAGCGAGCTAAGGCCCACCAAATTGTAAGAAATCGTAGATCTATTTGAGATGAATTGTACTTACCATTAAATTGTATGATTTCAGTTGAAGCTTACCCAATACAGTTCGCTATCAAAACGGCACGCCTTTGATTCGCACCCCTCCCCTTGACAAACCATCAAAATTCGTGTGCAATGGCAGGACAACACGACGACCGCCCTACGGGGGGCTGCATTGGCTGTCAGCGACCGGATGAGGTGGAAGACATGGTCCAGTGCGACCATTGCGACGTGTGGAGCCATTACACTTGCGCGGGGGTGGACGAGAACATCGCCAACCACTCTTGAGTTTGCGGCCACTGCACCGGCCGGCAAAGCGACGATGCTATCACCGTACATAGTGCGTCCAGTCACCGTAGTACGTCGTCGGTGTTCTCCGTTTGTTTGAGTCAGATGGTGGAACGACAACAGCTCGAACGCACCCGTATGGAGATAGAGCTACAGCGCCGTCATTTGGATGAGCAGCAACAGCTTATCGACAAGGTGCTCGATGGAGCCGATGCGAAGGGCAATCGCGATGATGGTTTCCCATGCGAAGAGACCAATGCGTTAACTTCGCCGTCGTCCAACAAGCGACTCAAAACGCCACCTCCTCCTGGCGCTCCTCTAGTACCGAAACCCCGCCGGTCATTGCCACCGACTGAGACACCGAGGACAACAGTACCGGTTGTGGTTTCTATTCCTCTCTCGGTGCTCGAACCAGGTACCGTAGAATCTTTGAAGCGCAAGAAAGATCCCCAAGTGGCAATGAAGGAGCTCAAGAAACGGGTTGAGCAGTGCGAGCAGCGCGCCAATCCTACTCCTGAACAACTTGCCGATCTCCAAGCCCAATTGGAAATGTGCCGAAAGCTTCTGGAACGTTTCCAGGCCAACAAGCAACCCGCTGAGCGGGGTCAACAAACGGAGCCGTCTCAGCCGAATCCAGCGGCGGAAATATCGGGTGTGCAGAAACCTACTGGCACCATTCCGAAAGCGAGCCGGACATTACCAACGATTCCGGACGAGTCCGGAGCAGTTGGTGGAGCATTTCGGCCGGATCATGTCTGGCCACTTAAGGTCCCGGTAAGCCAAACGGGTTCCTTTTCGGTAAGTCAACCAAATGCTCCGTTGCGCCCGATGGAGAATCCAGGTAAGCGTCAAGCCTTGAGTAAATTCCTAGAAAATACGAACCAACATGACATTAGCTATTGCCCCACGACCGACATTCCAATTTCCCGTGTGCAGCTGCGAAACGACGCGCGCCCGGAAAAAAGACAGACTCCTCCTATTTATCCCCGAGAGCAGCTGCGAGACTCATTCGCGCCCTCCAACAACGATTCGTACAATTTCGTACGCGAACTAAATTCAACCAGCCTGCCTTTAAGGGAACCTCCCACGCGCGCGGTTGAATCGTCTCAGACCCCTCGTCAGTCAGATAGTGTTCAACACAACCCAACAATTCCCAACCACGAACTAGTACGTCCAACGCAGCAGCAGCTAGCAGCTAGGCAGTCCCTGGCTAAGGAACTCCCCCGATTTTCTGGCGATCCCGCGGAGTGGCCGATATTTATCTCCAGCTACCGCTACACCACCGAAGCTTGCGGATTCTCAGATGGGGAGAATATGCTCCGTCTTCAGCGATGTTTATCGGGACCAGCGCTCGAAACAGTACGCAGCCGATTAGTGTTACCTGCAGCTGTACCCCAAGTCATCGAAACCCTCCGAATGCGATTCGGCAGACCGGAGTTGCTAATTAATGCTCTACTCCGGAAGGTTCGCGAGATTCCGGCTCCAAGGTCCGACAAACTGGAAGGACTAATCGACTTCGGCATGGCAGTGCAAGCGTTGTGCGACCACATTGAGGCTGCCAACGAACGTGCCCATCTTTCCAACCCATCGCTGCTTCAGGAATTAGTGGCAAAGCTTCCCGCGGATCAACGAAAGATGTGGGCCGGATATAGACGGGGATTTCAGCAAGTGGACCTCAAAACCTTCGGCGATTACATGACGTGGTGCAGGATGCCACAAGTGTGGTGACCTTCGAACCGGACGTGAAACGCAGCGGCGCCCGCGACCGTCCGAAGAACAAGGGATTCGTCAACTCTCATGCGAAGGAACCATCGGAACCCGTGAAATCATCCCACGAGCCGAAAGACGAGTCGAAGCAGTTCAACTGTGCATATTGCAAAAGAGAAGGTCATCGGGTTCGCGAATGCCAGGCATTCAGGTACCTACACGTCGACGATCGCTGGAAGCAAGTACGGTCACTCGGCCTATGCCAGAATTGTCTTTTTAACCACGGAAGACGTGGGTGCCGAGGACGGAAAACCTGTGACATTGACGGCACCATCCGCTCCTGCATTCCTCCAAGGGCCCTCAACGATCTTCTGATGCCTTGGTTCAGGTGGCAGAGAATCACACCCATCGTCACCTTACTTCCGGAACCCTATTCCGAATTATTCCGGTAACGTTGCACGGCATGAGCAAGTCAATCGATACGTTCGCTTTCCTCGACGAAGGTTCGGATCTAACCTTGGTGGAGAATGATCTGGTGGCCTCGCTAGGAATAAAGGGGACGCAACTACCATTATGTTTCCGTTGGACCGGGAACACTTCAAGAGTGGAGAAGAATTCGCAGCAGATAACGATCGAAATCGCTGGTCTCGGGCAGGAAAAACGGCATAAACTGCTTAATGCGAGAACCGTGACCAACCTTGGCCTACCCGGTCAAAGTTTCCAAGTGGATGAGACTGCACAACAGCACAGACACCTGAAGGGAATTCCAATTACCAGTTATCAAAATGCGGTACCCAAAATTCTGATCGGGGTGGACAATTTGCGACTAGCATTACCGCTGAAAGAACGAGAAGGTGACGGAACAGCGCCAGTTGCAGTGAAAACCAGGCTGGGGTGGTGCGTCTACGGCCCGCGAGGAACCAGCAGACAGGAATCGTATAGCTTCCACGTGTGCGAATGTTCCTGCGATGAAGAACTCCACGAAGCGGTGAAGAAATTCTACGCTGTCGAAGAAGCGAGTTCGACGCCAGCGCAAACCTCTCTGGCAAAGGAAGATGAGAGAGCGCTAGCTATCATGGAAGCTACGACCCAGAGAGTGGGTGACCGGTTTGTGACCGGGCTTATTTGGCGAGAAGATGAAGTAGAGTTTCCATTTTATGGCAGTGCGCCGACTGGAGTGCCTCGAACGAAGGATGGACCGCGACCCTGGACTGAAGGAGAATCTTCACCGGCAAATCGGTGAATACCAGAACAAAGGCTATGCGCACAAGCTCACAACTAAGGAGATGAAAGCAGCAGATCCGAAGCGAATCTGGTATCTCCCAGTCGGAGCGGTTATGAATCCCAAGAAACCGGGGAAAGTCCGAGTCATCTGGGACGCTGCGGCCAAGGTGAACGGCGTATCGTTAAACAGCAAGCTCCTCAAAGGCCCGGATCAACTGACGTCTCTTCCGGCAATACTTTTTCGCTTTCGGTTGTATGGGGTGGCCGTTACTTCGGATATCCAAAAGATGTTCGATCAAATCCGAATTCGTAAAGAAGACAGGGACTCTCAACGTTTCCTATGGCGTGCAAAGCCGACCGATGCTCCCACGGTCTACGTGATGGACGTAGCTACATTTGGAAGCACTTGCTCACCGGCGTCAGCGCAATTTATCAAGAACCGGAATGCGGAACTACACAGCGAGCTCTATCCAGAGGCGGCAAAAGCGATTGTCGACGACCACTACGTCGACGATTATTTGGCGAGTTTTAGCTCATGGGAACAGGCAGCAAAGGTGACATGCGATCTGCGGCTCGTGCATGGCAACGGCGGATTCAACTTGCACAACTGGCGGTCTAATAGTGCCTCGGTTCTAGAAGCGCTGGGAGAGGCACCTCTTGCGTCGGTCAAGCAGATAAGTTTGGCTGACAGCGAGAAAACCGAAAGAGTTCTCGGAATGCTGTGGAGTCCTTCGAGCGACGAACTGAGCTTCTCTACCCAGATGAGTGAAGAAGTCCAATCCCTGATCAATACAGTCACGAGACCGACGAAAAGGCAAGTGTTGCGTTGCGTGATGACCCTATTCGACCCTTTAGGATTGCTCTCGCCATTCATCATTCACGGAAAGGTCTTGATCCAGGACCTATGGCGAGCAGGCACTTCGTGGGATGAGCAAGTCAATGAAGCAATCTACGCGAAGTGGCACAGATGGGTGCAGATGATCGGTTACATCGCGGATATACGAATCCCGCGGTGCTACTTCCGAAACGCCGACCAGTACACGTACCAAAACTCAGAGCTCCACGTTTTTGTCGACGCAAGCGAGGTTGCGTACTCTTGCGCGATTTATCTACGCACTCAAAGTGAGGGTGGTGACTCACAATGTTGTCTAATCGCCGCTAAATCGAAAGTCGCCCCGCTGAAGCCCTGGTCAATTCCGAGACTCGAGCTGCAAGGCTGTGTCTTGGGAGTACGATGGTCGAAATTCGTCAAGTCAGAACTCAATATTCCCATATCTGAGATGGTGTTCTGGTCAGATCCCAGAACGGCTTTGGCCTGGATCAAATCCGACCCAAGGAATTATCGACAATTCGTCTCGTTCAGAGTAGGAGAGATTCTGGAGCATACAACTTCGAACGACTGGCGGTGGGTACCGTCGAAGGCCAATCCGGCGGATGAGGCTACCAAGTGGGGAAGCGGCCCGTATTTCGATAGAAATAGCAAGTGGTTTCAAGGACCACATTTTCTGCGACTTCCGGAGAACGAATGGCCTCGTTCGAGCGATCAAGTGTCTACTACCAGCGAAGAAATGCGTGCATCGATTCTGTACCACTGTTCCTTCGAATCCCCGATAGATTTCGACAGATTTTCATCGTGGAATCGAATGCTGCGAGCGATAGCGTACGTCTTGAGATTCCTGAACAACTCGAATAAGAAGCGATCATTGCGCACTGGGCAGCTATCCCAAACAGAACTCCAATTAGTGGAAGTAACACTCTTCAAAGCGGTGCAGCGTGAAACATACCCTGACGAGATCACGGCGTTATGCAACAAGGCACCGAACGAGAGTGGGCAGGAGGTCATAGGAAAACATAGCTCGATCTTCCAGCTGTTGCCGATGCTGGACAACAGCGGTCTGCTGCGCGAGCGTGGACGGATCGGGTCTGCTGAAGATATACCGTTTAATGTACGCCATCCGATTATCCTTCCTAGGAACCACCGAGCTACCGAGCTGCTGGTGTTAGATTATCACCAACGTTGCCAGCATGGGAACTCTGAGACAGTGGTGAATGAGATACGCCAATTCTACAACATCCCAAGACTGCGATCGGTGGTGAAGAAAATTTGTCGGGACTGCGCACTGTGTAAAGTTCGCCGAGCCAGGCCAGCTATACCACCGATGGCGCCACTTCCTGCGGCGCGACTTGCCCACCATGAACGAGCGTTTACCTACACTGGTGTGGATTATTTCGGGCCGCTGGTAGTCAAGCTGGGAAGATCCAATGTGAAGCGGTGGATTGCATTATTCACTTGCCTAACAGTACGTGCTGTTCACTTGGAAGTAGCGTATACATTATCAACCGAGTCCTGCATATCCTGCGTTCGCCGATTCGTTGGCCGCCGAGGACCGCCCGCCGAGTTCTTCAGCGACAACGGGACAAATTTCCAAGGGGCGGATCGAGTGCTGCGACATCAAATTAGTCAGGGACTGTCTACAACGTTCACCGGTACCAACACCAAATGGAACTTTATTCCGCCAGGAGCACCCCACCTGGGCGGAGCGTGGGAGCGCTTAGTTCAGTCGGTGAAGGCAGCCATGCAAGAAGCATATTCGGAGGGAAAGCTCAACGACGAGGGACTGCAGACGCCGGTCGTGGAGGCTGAAAGATTGGTCAACTCAAGGCCTCTGACGTATTTGCCACTAGAAGCTGAGGAATCCGAGGCGATAACGCCCAATCACTTTTTGCTGCTTAGCTCTAACGGATTGAAACCTCATAGTGGGGAAAACGATGCTTCAGAACACGGACACTATCCCGAGTTGGTCCGTCGCGAAATACTTGGAAGAACATGGGAGCTGATTCAACGCCAGCTGGATGTATTCTGGAAGCGCTGGTTGGTTGAATACCTGCCGGTGATTCGTCGGCATCCAAAGTGGTTCGAGGAAACTCGAATGCTACGAGCAGGAGACTTGGTCATGGTAGCTGAGCTGACAAAGCAAAATGAATGGGAGCGTGGACGGGTCGTCCGTACTGTCCCAAGTCCGGACGGCCGACATCGACGAGCGTTTGTGCAGATAGGGAGGAAAACTCTGCTGAGACCTGTGTCACGGTTAGCCCTACTCGACCTGAGAGATGACAGTGAAGGTCCGGAGATCTCCGGACTACACCCGGGGGAGGCTGTTGATGCAGGAAAGGGCGAACTGGCAACCCTGGACACCAACGAAAGGGCTGTCAACGTCAACGATGTCAGTCATCCACATTGACGGCTGTCATAGGAGATCATTTCCGCTAAACACGTTGTCCATTGCTGAAGAACGTAGTGAGAGTAATATCTAGCGCGCATCAGTTATACAGTTTTTACAGTTGCAGTTGAATTTATTTGAGGTAGTGTTTGATTATGAAGTTAATATATAGTTTATTAATCTGATCGTGACTTTAGGTGAAAATTAAGGCCAATTTAGGTGGAAACAACTCAAGGTTGAATTCCACGGTAATCCCTTCAGAAGTGAGGTTAGTTACGAATAATGTCTGGAAAATTAATAAGTGTAATAACCGATGAAATCCGTAGCTCCTAGGGTAGTGGTCCGAGTACCTGAAACGAGAAGAAACCTGGAAAGAAAACCTGAAAAGAAAGTAAGAGTAGTTCGATAATTAAAATTAAAACCGTTGAAATATAAAACAAATTTAGGTGCTGCTGTAATTGGCGCTTGAAAGGGAACAGCAGTGTGAGCGAGCTAAGGCCCACCAAATTGTAAGAAATCGTAGATCTATTTGAGATGAATTGTACTTACCATTAAATTGTATGTTTTCAGTTGAAGCTTACCCAATACAGTTCGCTATCAAAACGGCACGCCTTTGATTCGCACCCCTCCTTTTGACAGTTCTATGAGCACTTCCACAGTTATTAACTGAGAGCTTCCTCTGCCAATGACCATTTTGCATGCGTATATCGTGTGGCAGGCACGAAGATACTCTATGCCCAAGGAAGTCAAGGAAATTTCCTTTACGAAAAGATCCTGGACCGACCGGGAATCGAACCCATCACCCTCAGCATGGTCATGCTGAATATCCGTGCGTTTACCGCCTCGGTTATAGGGGCCCTCGCTGACACACTATAGACACTATAGATTCCATAGACTCGCGAAGGCGAAGACAACTGTAGCCAAACGAACTGTCAGTTCGTGTAGCCAAACGAGCATGACGTCACGATTTCAATAGCGACAATGGATTGCGTGACGTCATATTCGCTTGGTACACTCTAAATTCACGCACGAAAAAAAATTTCCATATTGAATGTATAAGAAAATGTTATACTTCTTTGCCATTTCGTTCTCCATTTAAATATCATTTGGGAGTGTATTATGAAGCATAACATACAACGAATAAAATGTATAAGTTTTACTTATGAATGTCATTCACTGTTTTTAATAACTTGCATTAGAAATCTTATAGAATGTATGCGTCAAATCTTATGAACCTTATTACAGTATATTTTGATTATAGATACTTATCAATTTAATTTCGCGTTGAAAAAATAATAAGGCTTAACTTGGTATCAATAAAAATAGTTTTATTTCATCGGTTAAATCACCATTACCACTTAGACGCTAAACTAAACGAACCTGAATATGCTCCACGACCCTCCCACATCAGCTCCACACTGCGGAGTCATCTTTTCCCGTAGCATTGCACTGCCTTTTGCTCCCACTGCAGCTGAACTTCTACCAGATCCCAATGCGGTGCAGTTGACGACCCTTTTCCGCTCTCCGGCGTAAATTCATGATCCTGAAGGCAGTGTTGCGAAACTTGTGCTCACGAGTAAAAAATACTCACTCACCTTACTTATTTGTGAGTAATGCTCACGCTGTGAGTTACTCGCGTATGAGTATACTCACGCGTGAGTAATAACGTCATACTCTCGCGTGAGTATTACTCACGCGAGAGTATGACGTCATTACTCACGCGTGAGTTACTCATTTTACTCACGGTGAGTTTAGTGAGTACGTTATTTTTCTTGGTTTGAAATGATGTTTTCGTTTGTTCTGTACTGCAATGGTGATTATTTATATACTAGGCACAGTTTTCGAGGAAAGGTGGATCCGCTCGAGAGCTTTGGCACCATATATGGCTAAAAACTCTTATTGTTTACCTACGCATGCAAAGTAATATTATCAATTAGGAAATCTCTATACACTGAAATAAATTTTGTTGTGGAAACTACCGATTCCATAGTAAAATTACTAACCGTACCTATGATTCTCAACCGACAACAATTTCCAGTTAATTCTACTAAAACACTGTCAACTTAACTACACGGTAAAAATTCTGCACGCTCAATGTAAGGGAAAAATCCCTTAACTATTCAACATCCCAATCAGCATAATCAGAAAGGCTTTTCCTTTGAAATCGCAATGCTGTCAGTGTTGATTTGATAGCCAAAACAAACCCACCGGAGAAATCAACTAAAAATCACTTCAATTTGCACTAGTGTACAAAGCAGTACGATCCAAAGTGAAAAGCTGTTGATTTGATAATGACTGTTTTGGGTATGAAAGTAAATATAGATGACAGGTGGTTGAAAGTGTTTCGCTCTGAATCGAACCTCTGTAACAGGTGTGAAGTAGTGTAGTGGTAAAACAGATGATCGTGAATCTCAAGGTCCTGGTATCGAATCTGGGTGCGGTTAGCATCACTTTTTTTAGTTCTATATTCGAATTCAAAACATTGTCAACAACGAATTGAAGTGAAGTTCAATTAAAATTGAAGAGGCATTGGATGTTCCTTTTCGAATGATATTTAATTGATAACAAACTGATTAAACAGTAGTGCGAATTCAAGTGCCAATCCGTTCATATCACAGTGCAGATTTTTTACCGTGTAGCCGGGCAGTTAACATTACTAAAAATAATCTTAATTTAACAAATGAGCATTGTATTTTTGACCACACTGTGTTGTAAAATGCGTGTCCGGGAAAAATTAACAATGTTTTGTTGTTGAGACGACTACGCTTTTAGTTGAATTTACTACAATGCATTGTATTTTCAAGCATATTTCAGTTACCTTAACAGATTTTGTTGTCGGTTGAGAATCATAGGTACGGTTAGTAATTTTACTATGGAATCGGTAGTTTTCACAACAAAATTTATTTCAGTGTATTGCTGTGTGCGTTCAAGATGCAAACGGTGCCCAAATGCGCTTCAAATGCGGTAACACAATGCTTCCAAGGGCAACTTAGCAACCATGGTCAATATCACCGCCACCCTGGGATCAAAAAGCTCCCGTTGACATCGGGTTACTTGTTAGAAAATCTTACCGCATTTGGTGCTCCCGCATTTGATATTTGCATTGCGAATGCACACAGCAATACTTCGCCACACTTTGTTAAGGGTATAACCAGCGGGGCAGCGCGGACGTCAACCACGAATAGATGTGCCGTAGTCCACATGAATTTGACATGTTTGGGAAATTGACACTTTTGGGCACTCTGACAGATCTGGGATGTGTACGAAATTTGCGAATTAGTCATTACCATAAGTTATTACTTAAGTAAAACGTGTAAAACTAGCAAAAGGTTACCAAAATTTTGGCGTGCAATCGTTCGAAATTACACGACAACGTGAAGATAGTAAATAAATCAGTAAGAAATTGTGTAATGCATCAATTTTCAGCACAAACAATTTTGAACGTGATGATGATTAACCTGGGCTTGTTAGGGGAATATCTGTAAATAAAAAGAAAATCGCGTTAAGTACTGTTCCTTTGAATTCCACTAAGAATTTGCATCCTTTGACAGATACGTATTTCGACCTCAACTGTAAGGTCGTCTTCAGTGTCTTGTCAAGTACAAGACACTGAAGACGACCTTACAGTTGAGGTCGAAATACGTATCTGTCAAAGGATGCAAATTCTTAGTGGAATTCAAAGGAACAGTACTTAACGCGATTTTCTTTTTATTTAATTTTGAACGTGTTTTTGTTGTGAGCTACGGTGATTTTGCCTTTTGCTGGCCCCCTGGGTATAACTTTTTTCGCATACGTCGGGTCACTTTACGGTATTCAATAAAAATGTTTGGCATATATTTACCTACCTTCAAATAAAAAATGGTAGGGTCAATTGGCTTCTTTAGCGTTGTTGAGATAATTCCATATTCTGAATCTGCATGCCAAACTGAGCCGAAATCCAAATTTTCATGAATTTTGGTGCCCGGGAACCTGTTTAAAAATCAATTTGAAGTTTGTATGGGAGCGATTTGTCGAATCACCCCTCGTCGCATTTTGTACTGGGTGGAGCTGTCAAACAGTTACCCAGCTGTCAAAAGGTGATTTTGAAAATTCTCTTTGAAATTGATTTTAGGTATCAAAATAACGTTCTAAAAATCTGCAAAAAATCATAGTGGCTCAGAAAAAGGTGCTCTTTCGTATAAAATCAAAAAATCGATACATTTTTCTTAATTTAAAAACCCAATTACAGCATCTCCTAGGTCGAAACATTTAAAACTTTTCTTTTCTGCATACATTTGATTGTTTTTTCCCATATGGCTAGTTTCTAATACTGTGCAAAAAGATAGGGTATGTAATGGCCAAATAGTGGTTTCGCTTCAAAATTACTTGAGCAGGCAAGTAAGAAAAAACACTGGTAACGCCTCCCTTGTAAACCTAAAAGAGCTGTAGTTTTTCTGCGCGGAAAAATAGTCCGTTCTATAATTCCGTAAGGAAAAGTAACAGTTTTGCCTCATACTAAATACTTGATCAGTTTGTAATTTAAATTTTACAAAAATTAGTAAATTTACTTGAGTGCTCTACTTTCGAACATGAAACTTAAACACTAAACGCACCCAGCAAAGCAAAAACCAGCAAAACGAATTGTTGATTTTTAAGCAATTTTTTGCTAGAACCCGGTACAACTTTGTGCCCTATTGCTGAATGTTTCTTAACAAATTGCTCAGACTTGATAGAATTTGAACAATACTTTATTGGAACTTATGGGTGACAAAAGGAACAAATTCTGAAGGAATCTCATGAGCTTTTTCAAGTCTTAGTTTTTTTTCATATAAAAATGGACCACCCTAATCATATGAACCTCGGACCTAAAAAAAACTGCCGAGCAAATTACTACCAGTAATATGGCCAGAAATCACACCCAGGTAACCAATAAGCAGCTAAAATGGCATTAATTCAGCACTATGCGCCTTTACAGCAGGTAATTAAATGCTAGTCTGCTGCTATCGAACTGTCAAATCGGCTACCAATCGAGCACACCACACGATTCCGTAAAATAACTTTTTCTATCTCTGCCAACCCCCTGAAGGAAGCGTTAGTTCTTGAAGCCGCCGCCTTTGGTGGGGTATCACGGGCTCGTTTACGAAATTTCAGCCTGCCTTTCAATCTGCTACGTGCGGAAGCGAACTTCGTCGTACGAATTATCGTGCATTTGAGAAACGATCGTTTACACATTTGTTCAATGCGTTTAGTGTTCTTTGTTAAATTTACAAGACGCACAAACATGAGAATACATTTCGTCCATTTAAAACAACGCTGAACTCAATCATATGTGAATGTCACGCCTGCACTAACAGAAAAATCACTGTTTTCAGCTTAATGCAACCGCCCATTCAAATCAGTACCACGTCCTGCACCAAATTTTTGGCTTCACGCCAGAGTTATATCTCTGTCTACAAGAGGTTTAAGTTCAAACAAAAGCCCTCACGTTGAGCTGTTGGGCTCAAAGGGGACCTCTTCAGGACCGCTCTTAACGGAGCGCTTAGAACTAGCAGTAAGTTACAATTCACTAGAATAAAAAAAAATAGCAATAGAATTATTGACAAGCAACCTTGTCTACTGATTCAATACATTCACCCCATTAAAACATACCATTTTAATGTTTGATAGGATTCCAAGCCTTAAGATACATTTTAGATTACCGTATGAATATGAGTAAAGCATACTCGTGAGTGAGTATGTGCACGTCAATACACACGAGTGAGTGTGAGTTGTACAGCGCTTACTCAAATGCGAGTAATACTCACGGTGAGTTTAAGGTGTACTGCTCATACTCATGAGTGAGTTTGACTTGATGTGTGAGTACTCGCTCATTTCGCAACACTGCCTGAAGGCTGAGCCGCTCTCGAGATGGCAATAACCATGACGGAGATGGCTCTCTAGCTGCGCCCCCAAATCCTTGCCCATATCAAGGAACTAGAATACCGGAATATGTATTGCGACAGGAACTTTCTCGGGATCGTGTTCCAGGCTGATGGCTTTTTTCGGGGATGGAGGATACTCTATCGAAGAGAAAAGATATGTTAGCATTCTGCAGCATGCAGAAATGATGATAATTTATGTATGATACTTACCGTGATCTTCAAGTACTCGATTTTCGCGCAATTTGCTCTGCCATTTGCTGAGCTGAGCAAGAAAAAAACACATTTCTTTTCGTGCCGAAACAAAGTGATGATCACAATCTGAGAGGGAGGAGACAGCTCACTGACAGCCACGATGTTTACATGTCTTCTTCTTACTTCTTTTTACAACTTTTAGCGCCGCACAATGGTTTGAAAATATATTATTGGTCAAAAATGAATTGCATATTAAGTTCGATGCGACAGAGCATGGAAAATAAATGGATTCGTTGCGCTGGTCGTGGGAAACTGATCATTATTATTTTATCTTTTTTAAATACAACAAACGGAGCAAAATTTTGATAATATCTTTTGGATATTTGGCCACTCCACACCTGAGAGGGAGGAGACAGCTCACTGACAGCCACGATGTTTACATGTCTTCTTCTTACTTCTTTTTACAACTTTTAGCGCCGCACAATGGTTTGAAAATATATTATTGGTCAAAAATGAATTGCATATTAAGTTCGATGCGACAGAGCATGGAAAATAAATGGATTCGTTGCGCTGGTCGTGGGAAACTGATCATTATTATTTTATCTTTTTTAAATACAACAAACGGAGCAAAATTTTGATAATATCTTTTGGATATTTGGCCACTCCACACCATCAATGTGCGATTTTCAGCTCGGTTCGCGGTGACAGTTTGTGACAGGTCCTCCTTGACATTAAGTAGCATGCAATCGAAGCCAGCTGTCTCCTCTCTCTCAGCTCCACACCATCAATGTGCGATTTTCAGCTCGGTTCGCGGTGACAGTTTGTGACAGGTCCTCCTTGACATTAAGTAGCATGCAATCGAAGCCAGCTGTCTCCTCTCTCTCAGATCACAATCAATGGCTTCCTTCGTTGAATTAACGGTGTTCGCTACCGACAAGTACGCTCCGGTCGCAAATGTGCCCCACTTTCCCCTATCACGCAAGAGAAGATGAAAAACGTCAAACGCGGGAGCACCATCATCAGCAGCAAGTTCCTCACCCGCCGCCGGCACCACCATCATCGCCACTCATCGATGTAAACACGCGCTCGTGAGTGAACGCGCGCGCTGCCGCCACCGCCACCATCGGGAACTCAGCGTCATCATCATCATCGCCGTCATCGCGCGCAGAGAGAGCCGATCGCGTGTGTTGCAGTGACACCAGATTTCCGGATTGTTCTGGAGTTTTCGAATTCTTGTCGTGCAACATTTTTGAGCGCTGTAAAAGCGAACATGGACCGACGTACTGCGAAATAGTATCATTCTGACCCGGCAAACGGTCAAGTAGTGTTTAGTGAAGTAAAGTGTACTTATAAGCGTTGGCGTGGCTTATGTCGTTTTCGTTTTCGCGGTAGTGCTACACCGGTGTAGCACTTTTGCACCGAAACTGTTCGTTTTTGAATTTCGTGCTACACCGGTGCAGCACTTTTTCTGCACCGCGCATGATAGTGTAGCACTCAAAAAATCGAGAGTGTAGCACCTGCACACCGTGTCCACCAATCAGCGTTTGCAAAGTTGTCAATATTTTGGTGTTTATACACGCACACCAATGCAACTGCACCGAAAATGTTCGTTTATTCAGCGACAAGTGTAGCACGAAGCGGTGTAGCACCGCCGCAAAAACGAAAACGACATTAGACAACGCCAAGTTAAGCTGAATAAAGTGTTTTAAGTTTAAACCTTGTGTTTCTTTCTGCGGAAAGAAATTCCCCGTTTGAGGTACTGCGGAGCCCCAAACATTTTGGTCCGTCCGAACCGGATTCAGTGCCTGTGGAGTGGAACCGGCCTACAGTCCCCGGTTCACCATCGACTCCTGCTGCACGGAGAAAAAATATTAGTAAACACAAACGAATTTCAGTTTGTTTTAACCGGATTTTCGATTTGAATTTGGCACAAACGACATATTAGTTTGATTCAACTGCCTGTGTTAGTTGAAATTACTGAAATTTCCGTTTGTCTGTTCCCCTGATTTAACGGTTAAGTTCTACAAACATCCGTTTGAAATAACTGGTAAGATGGTTGTTTCATTTTGACAGTTGCGAAAACAACGGTTTTCGTTAGTTGTTTTAACCGACGCTTATGGTTTGATTCTAACAAATTACCGTTTGAAATGAACGATGAAGTTGGTTGAAAAAACAAACGCTATCAGTTGAAATTACCGCAATTTTCTTTTTTTTTTCTTTTTGAATTATATTTAAAGACATTTTTTTTTATTTTATTCATTTTTCGTTAAATATTTATTAGCCATTTATTAGCCAAAACAGAATCGGGTTACCGATGTACAATGTACATACTGGAGTGAGAGGTAGACACGATCGATAATGCTCCTTACTGCGAATTTATGCGCTTGGGAATATTTTTCGGGAAATCCATGTTGGGTGGCTGTCCTGGTCGAAGCTCTAGTGACGCCTACACACTTAAATTCAAAAATTGATCTCGGTAAACGGTTTGCCGAGAATCCAACAGCTGATATCTCGGTAAAATATTTACTGATTCTCGGTAAAATTTTTACCGAGATTTCGGAAAACCATTACCGACGTTCGGTGAACTTTGCCGAGATCTCGGTAAAAAGTTGGATTACCGAGATCTCGGCAAAGTTTTAACGACATCTCGGTAAAAATTTTACCGAGATTCAGTAAAAATTATTACGGGATTCTCGGCTGTTGGATTCTCGGCAATCCGTTTGCTGAGGTCGGCGATTTAATTTAAGTGTGTAGTGGGATATGATGTGCCCAGCTTGGTTTTTCCACTGTGAATTTCCATCGCTTCTTCAGCTGCGGTAGCGACTCCCTCCTAGAGCTTCTCTGATGAGGTTACTGTCGAGTCGCAAGATGGGATTTTCTGCATCATCTGTGTGGAATATGTGAGGTGTCTTCAATGATTTCTCGGCTACTATCTAAAATTCAAAGAAACAACATACCCAATTCAACAATTATTTACTAAATCAAAGAAAAATATAGAAATCTTACCTTCTGACAACGAAGTTGAAACGAATTATAATAACTTTTTCGGTTACTTTTGCCTCGCTTTTGCATCTATGCAACGAAATTGCGTCAGCCTTTGTATACACAATACCAACTTTGGGACGACAAGAGCTTGGTTGCTGCTGACGGTGAGGCGGGAAAACGGATAATAAAACAACCCAACAAATTTGTTTGTTTCGAACTAAAATGGCAGTAGATTTTTCGCCAACTAAAATATTAGTTTGACTCAACCGCCAAGCCGGTTGCATCTAACCAAAATTTCAGTTTGTTTACGTGAAGCAGAACAACCTACATTTTAGTAAATACAAACGCCTTGCTATAGTTGAAAACAACAAATCGTTGGTTTGAAACTACAAATACTGTTCATAACTTCGGGTGGTAGAAACAACTAATAGTGTGGTTGTTTCAAACCGAAACCAATGATTTGGAACAAACAATATGCATGTTAAAACTACTATTTCATTAGTTTGGAATTCAACCAACGTGTTAGTTGTTTCAAACTGGATTGATTTTTCTCCGTGTGGTCATCGAGGCGACCAGTCGAGGAATCCCTGCCGGTCTGTGGACGATCGACACCAACGGTGTCTTCTTTGCCGCCGGCAAAGACACCATCCCATCGGAGGACATCTACCGATCGACGAGTCGGTCGGTATCACCGAAGCTTTCTGCTGGTCGAGGAGCGATCAGTGGAAACGAGACCCTTCCCCTGAAGGATTTTCTGCCGGTCAGCGAGGAGATCGGCACAAGTGCGTCGTTCCTCTGGTCAACAAGGAGACCAGCCGAGGATCCCCGTCGGTCAGAGGAGATCGGCACTGTCGGTGGCAACCTGTGAGGACACCGAAGAAGAGAGCTTCGACCAACCGTCGGTCGTAACCCCCCACCCAAACGAAGTACGTGTGACGAAGAGAAATGTCGCCTCTGAATCACACACCGAAGTTGGAGAGTAAGAAAAAGGGCAAGAAGGAGGAAGAGATGGATGACGTCAAGACCCTCATCTATCACCGTGGCCAAATCAAGAGGAAGGTCACAATGATCAACCAAACCCTGGAGGAAGCAGAGGACGATCCGACGAAGATTACGCCTTCACTGCTGAAGGTCTTCGCGAAGAGGCTGGAGCTGCACTACCAGGAGTACGAAGCAGCTCACCGAGAAGTGCTGGATGCTACACCGCCGTCCAAATTCGAGGAACGTTGCGAGCTCCGATTCCCAGCTTCGATGGGAAAGTGGAGAATTGGCCGAAGTTCCGAGCAATGTTTGAGGACATCGTCGTGCGCAGCAACGAATCCGACGCCATGAAGCTGCACCATCTTGACAAGGCCCTACTCGGCGAAGCATCGGGATGGATTACTGCAAAGATGATCCAGGAGAATAACTTCCAGCAGACCTGGAAGCAGCTTCAAGACCAGTTCGAAAATCCTCGTGTGATCGTTGACACCCATCTGGCGGGTCTCTTGGAGCTGAAGCCGATTGCGAAGAGGAACCACAAAGACCTGTTGGAGCTGCTCAAGGCGGTCAACCGGCACATCGGAGGACTAGAGTACCAAGGCGTAAAGGTTGACGCGATGTCTGGTCTCTTGCTGACAAAGATCGTCACGGCCCGACTGGATGACCAGACACTTCAGCTGTGGGAGAGGACCCAGGAGCACGGTAAGCTGCCTGACTTCGACAAGACAATGCAATTCCTGCAGAACGAGTGTCAGGTGTTGGAGCGATTGCAGAACCGTCAACACCAAGCATCTACAACGAAGGAAGGAAGCTTCAGGCCATCCAACACGAAGTCTACAAGCCAGAAAGTGCACGCTGCAACCCCGACGAGCAAACCCCAGCGTTGTCTTCTGTGTAACGAGGATCATCGCCACTTCGAGTGCCCTACGTTCAACAAGTGGACCACCGCGCAACGTACAGAGAAGATAAAGGAGTTGAACCTATGCTTCAACTGCCTAAGTCCAGGACATCGATCCACCAAGTGCCCATCCAGGAAGACTTGTGCGGAGTGCCAGCGAAGGCACCACACGCTTCTGCATGAGATCCCGAGGCCATCACCAGAGAAGCTCGCTCAACCGGTACAGCAGGCAAGCACAGCTCCAGGGAACCAACCGGCGTCGCCATCGCAGTTACCTTCTCGATCATCGTCAAACACGGCTGTTCCGAACAACCAACCGTTGGAGCAGAAGACGGTGATGCTCATGACAGCTCTGGTGAATTTGCGAGACCTCTGCAACAGGAAGGTACCCTGTCGTGTGCTTCTGGATTCTGGATCGCAGATGAGCTTTATTTCACGGAGTATGGCAGATCGTCTAGCGGTACACCGGGCTCCAACGCTTGTACCAATTACGGGAGTAGGTGCAACCAGGACTTGCGCTCATGAGAAGTTGACAGTGGCAGTCGAATCCAGGTACACTGACTTCTCAACGATGGTCGAATGCTTGGTGATTCCCAAGGTGACAGGAGTCATCCCCACGACCCAGCTGGATATCTCGGAGTGGCCGATTCCGACATCTGTGTTTCTGGCTGATCCCGAGTTTAATACGCCTGGCCAAATCGATATGCTGCTTGGCGTATCCCATTTCCTCCGACTGCTCAAATTGGGAAGAATCCAGCTGCGAGAGGACTTGCCCGACCTCCAGGAGACGCAATTTGGATGGGTGGTCGCTGGTGACGTCGAGGAAGAACAGCACGATCAGCAGTGCTACGTATCCACAGCCAGCACACTCTCCGAGACCATGAAAAGGTTTTGGGAAGTCGAAGAAGTCAACGATGCTGATCAACCTACGGACCAGGAGGAATGCGAAAAGAAGTTTCTGGATACCCTCTATCGAGACGTGGACGGCAGATATGTTGTGTCGCTGCCTTTCCGAGAAAATCCTCCCCAGCTGAAGGACAACCGAGAGTTAGCCCTGCGTCGCTTCTTTTCCCTCGAAAGGCGGATGAAGAAGGATCCTGCTCTCAAACTCCAGTACAGCAAGTTCATCGACGACTACGAAGCCCTGGGACACTGCCGAGAGATCATCGAGGATTGCGATGCACCGAGTCAACCCCGATACTACATGCCCCATCATGTGGTACTTCGTCCATCGAGCTCCAGTACAAAGCTTCGTGTGGTGTTCGATGCATCAGCCAAGGCTTCGCCATCTGACGTTGCTCTCAATCAAGCTCTTCTGGTGGGAGCAACAGTGCAGAACGACATCTTCGTGATCCTCGTTCGCTTCCGGAAGCACTTCGTTGTGTTCACGGCTGATATTTCGAAGATGTATCGGCAGATCAAGGTAGTTCCAGCCCATTCGTGCTTCCAAAGGATCTTCTGGCGAGATGATCCTGCGCAACCTCTTCGGGTACTGGAGTTGACAACGGTGACGTTTGGAACAGCGTGCGCCCCATTCCTCGCGACAAGGTGTTTGTTGCAGCTGAGTATCGACGAGGCCGACTTCTTCCCCATCGCTGCGAACATCATCCGAGAAGATTGCTACGTCGACGACATCTTATCTGGAGCTGATACCGTAGCCGAAGCCATCGAATGCCAGACCCAGCTTATTGGAATGCTGAAATCCGCTGGGTTCCCTGTCCATAAGTGGAGCTCCAACTCTCCGAAGCTACTTGAATGCATCCCTGAATCAGATCGTGAGGAGTTGGTGAATCTGACTGACGGCTGCGAAGGAGTCATGAAAACTCTAGGTTTGACCTGGAGTCCGCAGCGGGATGAGTTTGCATTCGTCGCTAACCATCTTGCTAACGAATCCAAACCACCGACCAAGCGATCTGTCCTTTCCGAAATCAGCAAGCTGTTTGATCCGATTGGTCTTCTGTCCCCGGTAATCATTATCGCCAAACTCATCATGCAGAGGATTTGGCTAGCAGGAGTTCCGTGGGATGCGAAACTGGAAGGCGACTTGTTACAAGAATGGTTGCAATTTCGAACTTCTCTTCAGCAAGTAAGTAGCATCACAATTCCTCGGTGTGTCGTAACACCGAACTACATCGCTGTTGAGGTGCATGGCTTCTCGGATGCATCGAAACTGGCATATGGAGCAGCGGTGTATCTGCGCAGCATTTTCCCTGACGGATCCGCAAGTCTAAGCTTGCTGTGCAGCAAATCGAAGGTGGCTCCTACAAAGCAAGTTACCATTCCCCGTATGGAGCTGCTGGGAGCGTTTCTCCTGGCTCGACTGGTTTCCAAGGTCCTCGGATCGCTCGACTTGAAGGTGGACAATACCATTCTCTGGACGGACAGCCAGATAGTCCTCGCTTGGCTGAAGAAACCACTGACATCCCTTCAAGTGTTCGTCCGGAATCGTATCGGGAAAATACATGAGCTCGCCGGCCCGCTGAGTGCGCAATGGAAGTACATCTCAACGAAAGAAAATCCGGCAGACATCGTGTCACGAGGACAACTACCAGAAGCATTGCGTACCAACTATCTGTGGTGGACGGGACCCAAGTTTCTGCAGAGTGTAGAGTACGAGGCGGAAATCCCAGCAGATCTGCCTGACGATGTCATCCCGGAGATTAGAGCAACACCGATCATCGCAGCGTTGGCCATCAACCAAGATGAGCTGCCTGTGTTTTCGAAATACAGCTCATTTCGGAAACTACACACCAAAAAATCGATTGAGGGTTTCAGCAAAATTTTGCTGAATTTTGCCGAGCTGAAGGTTTCAGCAAAAAAATTGCTGAAATTCAGCAAAATTTGCTGATTTGTTCAGTAAACTCTGCTGATCATCAGTAACGTTTTGCTGAAATTCAGCAAACTTTGCCGAAAGTTCAGCAAAAAGTTTTGCTGAACCCTTCAGTTCGGCAAAATTCAGCAAAATATTGCTGAAAGCGTTTAGTGTGTACAGCGTGTGACTGCTCTAGTTCAGCGATTTATTCGGAACTGCCGAATAAAGAACGCCTCACAGCGCGTTACCAGTCATCGTCCAACGATTCCAGAGTTACGAGAGTCTCTGGAAATCATCATGAGACGCTAGCGGATGAAATTCATCGCATGAAAGCCAACGAGCCGTGCAAGCGGATCTACGCGCTGCATCCCATCTACTGCAACGGAGTTCTACTAGTCGGAGGGAGACTTCAGCATTCGAACCTTCCATTCGCCAGCAAACATCAGTTCGTGTTACCAAAGCATCCGATCACCGATCTCATCATCAAGGCCTACCACGAGGAGCTAATGCACATCGGTCCCTCTGGTCTACTGGCGGCCCTTCGTTTGAAGTTTTGGCTGTTAGACGGACGATCATCCGTACAGAAGATTACGAGATCCTGCGTACACTGTTTTCGTTCCAGACCAAAGGGTTCCAGCCAACTAATGGGAAGCCTGCCGTCCTGCCGAGTGACCCAAGCAAATGGACTGGCATAGACTACGCAGGCCCGGTACTGGTCAAGGAGGGCCGGTACAAACCACGACTTGTGAAGGCCTACATTGCCGTATTTGTTTGCATGGCAACAAAGGCGGTTGGTCTCCGACATGACCAGCGAGGCCTTCTTAGCAGCATTCCACCGGTTTACCAGTCGGCGTGGCTTGAGCAAGGAAGTATATTCCGATAATGGGAGTAACTGCAAGGGTGCCAAATCGGAGATGCACGAGCTGTATCAACTCTTCCGAAACCGCGAAGCTGTTAACCACATCGAGGAGTATTGTCAACCGAAGGAAATCGCCTGGCATTTCATCCCTCCCGAAGCACCGAATTTCGGCGGCCTTTGGGAGGCTGCGGTGAAAAGTGCCAAGTACCATCTGAAGCGAACTTTGAGAGATGCCAAGCTGACTTTTGAGGAATACGCTACGGTATTAACGCAGGTGGAGGCGATCCTCAATTCTCGACCTCTTTTCTCCATGTCTGCCGACCCGTCCGATCCAGAGTGATAACGCCTGGTCACTTTCTCGTTGGACGTCCTCTCATCGCCACCCCAGAGCCTACTTACGACGATGTACCATTGAATCGATTGTCCCGATGGCAATATTTGCAGCATCTTCGCGAGCAATTTTGTAGACAGTGGAGAAAGGATTACCTACTGAGTCTGCAACCTCGAACGAAGAACCAACGAACGAGTCCGAATATTCGTCCTGGAATGATCGTTTTGGTTGAGGAGAAAGATCTGCCATCTCAAAGCTGGAGACTTGGTAGAATAACCAACGTGTACCCTGGATCGGACAATCTTGTGCGAGCTGTCGACGTGAGGATTGGCGGAACAACATACCGACGAGGGATTTCAAAACTCTCCATTCTGCCGATCGAAGACAACTGCAATCCACATTGCAGTGCTTCAGATGACTTCCAGCCCGGAGGTGCATGTTCGCTACCGACAAGTACGCTCCGGTCGCAAATGTGCCCCACTTTCCCCTATCACGCAAGAGAAGATGAAAAACGTCAAACGCGGGAGCACCATCATCAGCAGCAAGTTGCTCACCCGCCGCCGGCACCACCATCATCGCCACTCATCGATGTAAACACGCGCTCGTGAGTGAACGCGCGCGCTGCCGCCACCGCCACCATCGGGAACTCAGCGTCATCATCATCATCGCCGTCATCGCGCGCGGAGAGAGCCGACCGCGTGTGTTGCAGTGACACCAGATTTCCGGATTGTTCTGGAGTTTTCGAATTCTTGTCGTGCAACATTTTTGAGCGCTATAAAAGCGAACATGGACCGACGTACTGCGAAATAGTATCATTCTGACCCGGCAAATGGTCAAGTAGTGTTTAGTGAAGTAAAGTGTACTTATAAGCGTTGGCGTGGCTTAGACAACGCCAAGTTAAGTTGAATAAAGTGTTTTAAGTTTAAACCTTGTGTTTCTTTCTGCGGAAAGAAATTCCCCGTTTGAGGCACTGCGGAGCCCCAAACAAACGGCGGCAACATTTGTTTGTATTGGAATAAATTTTCAAAGCAGAACCTTATGTAGTATATTAGTTAAAACTTATACTTTTTCACCATAACATAAAACTTATACAGGGTATAAGAAAATGTTATAGCTTATAGGTTTCTAAATGGACATAATTAATTGATGTTATGAAATCAATTACGGCGTATCTAATGAAAAATATTAATCAATCCTTATATATAAAATTATTAAATTTCTTTTCGTGCGGTAAAACACACTAAAATCGTATTGCTCAACCATGTCTCCGCGAGTCTATTGAGTTGTCCAAAAAATGTCTCACGAAACCTAATGCAAGCCTATCCATATACGGGAGAACAAAAGATGTTTACAAAGTTCTTACAGATAGATTAACACGGGAAATCTGAACACAAACCACTACCACACAGGAATTTGGATTGGTCAATGGAATCTATACACGGAGAGACGAAACTACCCAAAAGTGAGTTCTTTCCACTCAACTTCGGGGTTGCGTGCGTCAAGCCACTTTTGAGTTGATGGAATCGATGTTTTTGTTGGGTTGTTCCCGCTTGCTTCCATGTGAAAGGAATACCTAATTTTAGGTTTTTTTCACCCAACCGAAATTTTGACTAGGTTGTATTCACTCAAATTTGAGTACTGTGCTAGAAACTCAGTTTTGGCTTGACGCACTGAACTGCAAAAGTTGGGCTGTTTCTCTCTTCACTCTCTGACAACATTAGAAAGAGCGCACGAAAAGGGAACTCAAAATTGAGTTTAAAAGTACCTAATTTTGAGTTTTTCAGTTTCTCCGTGTAGTGTCTATATGACACACATGTGATAAGCTATTTTACGAGACGTGCTACCGATGGGCCACTCATTGTTATTGTTTACATTCGATGTTTTTGTTTTCGCGAAAAGTAGCATAACATGTGGTGAGCCAATAGAGTTAATAAACTATAGAGGACGAATGTCGCTGGTGTTCCCTTTGTTCTCGCTCGAAAACATACCGGGTATCTATCTGTCAAACTCCATACTTTTTCGCTTTGACACTTATAGCCCTGCCTATCTCCGCCAGCAAAAGATGTTGCTGCGGCGACGCCAGCGACATTCTTCCTCTATAGTTTATTAACTCTATTGGTGAGCCTCAATCAGATTTTTGCTGACAGAAATGTTTTGATTTCTAATGTGGCATTTATCAATCCTCCGAGGTGCATGATATCACTAGCAGATAAAAAAAACCTCCCCACGGTCTACGAATATTGATTATAGTGGGCGGATTGACGCATTTTTGCAGATGAATGAACCACGTTTATTTGACGGGCCTGTGTCACATGTTGGGCTGCGAAACGGTGAGTCGATAAGGAGAGCGTCCAATATAGCTCTGGTCCTCACAAGTTCCTACCTCATGCTTCCACGGGTCAAGCGATGACAAAGACCGCCAGCTAAGAGTTGTGTGCTTAGCTGGTAGTGCAGCCTGGGCACTGTTGTCCTTCTGACTTCAGCTAGATTGAGGAGGTACGATCCGAGTGTCTGTTCACCAAGGAGGTGCGGCTCAAACAGCGTCTGTTCTGGCATCCAGCGGCTGAGTAAGAAACGCTGCACCACGCCCAGCTAGATCCAAGGTGGTAGCCCCATCAGCGTGGTCGTCCCAGTGTTGGTTGGGACGTTAAACAGAACTGGCACGATGGCCCTCCGGCGAGACAGGACTGTTGGCGTAGGCCCAATAAGCCACCCGTAAAAATCCCCATTGCGAATAACATAGGAGAAAATACGACTCGATACAATCGGCAAAGACCCACGCGACGAAATAAGGACTACGATTGGAAACTTGGAACATGGAATTGCAAGTCACTAGGTTTCGCAGGATGTGACAGGATAATCTACGACGAACTACATCCCCGCAACTTCGACATCGTGGCGTTGCAGGAACTTTGTTGGACTGGACAGAAAGTGTGGAAAAGCGGGCATCGAGCGGCTACCTTCTACCAAAGCTGTGGCACCACCAATGAACTGGGAACAGGTTTTATAGTGTTGGGCAAGATGCGACAACGTGTGATCGGGTGGCAGCCGATCAACGCAAGGATGTGCATGTTGAGAGTTAAGGGCCGTTTCTTCAACTACAGCATCATTAACGTCCACTGCCCACACGAAGGGAGACCCGATGACGAGAAAGAAGCGTTCTACGCGCAGTTGGAGCAAACATACGATGGTTGCTCGCCGCGTGACGTGAAAATCGTTGTCGGCGACATGAACGCGCAGGTAGGAAGGGAGGAAATGTACAGACCGGTAATCGGGCGAAACAGCCTGCACGCCGTATCGAATGATAACGGCCAGCGATGCGTAAACTTTGCAGCCTCCCGTGGTATGGTAGTCCGAAGCACCTTCTTCCCCCGCAAAGATATCCACAAAGCCACCTGGAGATCACCCGACCATCAAACAGAAAACCAAATCGACCACGTTCTAATCGACGGTAAATTCTTCTCAGATATAACCAACGTCCGCACATACCGCAGTGCGAATATAGATTCGGATCACTACTTAGTAGCTGTATGCATGCGCTCAAAACTTTCGACAGTTATCACCACGCGTCGAAGTCGAACGCCGCGGCTCAACATCGAGCAACTTCGTAACGTAGAAGTGGCTCAAGACTACGCGCAGCAGTTAGCAGTGGCCCTACCAACGGAAGAGCAGCTTGGCGCAGCTACACTTGAAGATGGCTGGAGGGACATCCGATCCGCCATAGGTAGTACCTCGGCTACAGCACTAGGCTTCGCGACTCCGAATCACAGAAACGACTGGTACGACGGCGAATGTGAACAGTTGAAAAACGAGAAGAATGCAGCATGGGCGAGAATGCTGCAACACCGTACGAGAGCGAATGAGGCACGTTACAAACAGGCGCGGAACAGGCAGAACTCAGTCTTCCGGATGAAGAAGCGCCAGCAGGAAGAACGAGATCGCGAAGCGATGGAAGAGCTGTACCGCGCTAAGGACACACGAAAGTTCTACGAGAAGCTGAACCGCTCGCGCAGAGGCTTTGTGCCACAAGCCGACATGTGCCGAGATAATCACGGGAATATTGTGGATTTGGAAGAAAACCGAAGAATGAGCATCGCTCAAACTTCACTGCATTACTAGCGAACTTAAGGGGAAATGAGACGAACTCACCATGGTAGTCAGAAGCATTTTTCCATGGTGAAAACAAAAACTAATTTCACACAAAATTCCGAACTTGCTAAACTATTGTACCCGTGCGCTTACTATTTTTAATAAATTAATACTTTTCAGTTTGCGTTTTCGCAAAAAAAAAGCCGATCGACATTTGCGAAACAATTTTTCTAATTAATAGCGGTTAGCGTACCGTTTCACCTTAACCACCAACACCACATGCTCACTCACGAAAAATTTGGCGCGCTCGCACTGACAGACGCCCAGGTAGGATAAAGTCGTGATTGTCGACACGGCGTCGGACTGAAAACGAAAACATCAGTGATGCATGTCGGGTCGGATGAGGAATGACAGAAAGTTCGCTGAAAACTTCGCTTCGCTAGTGCAACTGGCGAACTCCGATTTGGTGCTGCGAGGTCAATATTCTCACGAGCGAGCGTGAGGTGGTCGAGAGGTGGCGGCAGCATTACGATGAGCACCTCAACGGCGACGTTGCAAGTACCGAAGGTGGCGTGGTAACAGATCTAGGAGTATGTGCACAGGACGAAAGACTTCCGGCCCCTGACATCCAAGAGATTGAGGAGGAGGTTGGCCGGTTGAAAAACAACAAAGCCGCTGGAGCAGATCAACTACCAAGCGAGCTTCTAAAATACGGTGGAGAAGCACTGGTGAGAGCACTACACTGGGTCATTACCAAGATTTGGGAGGAGGAAGTATTACCGGAGGAATGGATGGAAGGTATCGTGTGTCCCATCTACAAAAAGGGCGACAAGTTGGATTGCGGGAACTACCGCGCGATCACACTACTGAGCGCTGCCTACAAGATACTCTCTCAAATTTTATGCCGCCGTCTATCACCGATTGCAAGAGAGTTCGTGGGGCAATATCAGGCTGGATTTATGGGTGAACGCGCTACAACGGACCAGATGTTCGCCATCCGCCAGGTGTTGCAGAAATGCCGCGAATACAACGTGCCCACACATCACTTGTTCATCGATTTCAAATCGGCGTATGATACAATCGATCGAGAACAGCTATGGCAGATTATGCACGAATACGGATTCCCGGATAAACTGATACGGTTGATCAAGGCGACGATGGATCGAGTGATGTGCGTAGTTCGAGTATCAGGGACACTCTCGAGTCCCTTCGAATCTCGCAGAGGGTTACGGCAAGGTGATGGTCTTTCGTGCTTGCTGTTCAACATTGCTTTGGAGGGTGTAATAAGAAGAGCGGGGATAAACACGAGTGGGACGATTCTCACGAAATCCGTTCAGCTGCTTGGTTTCGCCGATGATATTGATATTATTGCTCGTAAATTTGAGACGATGGCGGAAACGTACATCCGACTAAAGAGTGAAGCCAGGCGAATCGGATTAGTCATTAATGTGTCGAAGACAAAGTACATGATGGCAAAGGGCTCCAGGGAGGAATCACCGCGCCCGCCACCCCGAATTCATATCGACGGTGATGAAATCGAGGCGGTTGAAGAATTCGTGTACTTGGGCTCACTGGTGACCGACGACAACGACACCAGCAGAGAAATTCAGAGGCGCATTGTGGCAGGAAATCGTGCCTACTTTGGACTCCGCAGAACTCTACGATCGAATAAAGTTCGCCGTAACACGAAGTTAACCATCTACAAAACGTTGATTAGACCGGTCGTCCTCTATGGGCACGAAACATGGACCCTACGTGCAGAGGACCAACGCGCCCTTGGAGTTTTCGAACGGAAGGTGTTGCGTACCATCTACGGCGGAGTGCAGATGGAAGACGGGACTTGGAGAAGGCGAATGAACCACGAGCTGCATCAGCTGCTGAGAGAACCAACCATCGTCCATACCGCGAAAATCGGGAGGCTACGGTGGGCGGGTCACGTCATCAGGATGTCGGATAGCAACCCGACTAAAATGGTTCTCGAGAGTCATCCGACCGGTACAAGAAGACGTGGTGCGCAGCGAGCTAGGTGGGTCGACCAAGTGGAGGACGATCTGCGGACCCTACGCAGAGTGCGGAACTGGAGGCAAACAGCCATGGACCGAGTGGAATGGAGGCGGCTACTATGTACAGCAGAGGCCACCCCGGCCTTAGCCTGACCGGTAAGGTAAGTAAGTGTCACATGTTATGCTAGCGAAAATGTAAATAAATGGGCCCAGCGGTTGGACTTCAAAACTGGAAAACATTAAAAAACAGCTGATTTGAAACGTCTCATAAAATGCCTTATACAGGAATCACTGAGACCAACACCAAAGTACTCTTTAAAAGGTAAAAAATACCCTCTTTGAGAGTAACTAGGTGAACTCCAAGGGGAATGACATATCCTTTTCTAACTAGAATATCCGCATTTATCCGTTTCTAACCGTCGCTAACCGTTGCTAAGCGAACAGCTAAGTGAGCAGAAGTTAGACGCGGTTAACGACGGTTAGAAACGGATAAATGCGGATATTTCGGTTAGAAAAGGATATGTCATTCCCCTTGGTGAACTCTTAAAAAGAGTAAACGGTCTTTACTCTTTAACTCGCTCTTTAAAGAGTACACTCTGGGACGGGACCCGTCAGGTGCTAGTGCAAATATGAAACCATTTGCCTGTCAAAAACGACCACTTCTGATTGGTCGATTTGACAAAAGCAGCGTTACGTCCCATTACGTTTGTTTACAAGAGGGCACTCTGTTGTTGAGTTAGCCGTGTTGCTAGTAGTCACGGGTTTTTAAAACCTCGTAAAATTGATAACTAATAAATAACAACATAAATCATTTTTCTCACTTTCTGTGCTGTTTTTGTTCGGAGCATGGCATGGTGAAATGAAGTGCAAAACGGTAAATTATGGGCGCAGTGATGTGCATAATTCTGGGCTTCATTTTTACTAATTTTCGAAGAACCCGAAGGTTCGCCGGCAAGGGATGAAAGTCTGTGCGAGGGATGCAAACGAGAAAGATCAGCTTGTTTTCAAACTCATTCTTTGAAGTAGAATGTTAAATAAAACTTGTCAACAAGTTTTGATTGATTTGCATATGAAAATTGTTGGCAACACTAGTGCAACCCCCGTATGAACAGTAGCAAAAAGAATAAGAGGGCTTGTATCAGTGAGCTGTCACGTCCCGTCCCAGAGTACACTGCGAACCCAATGAGAGTATATTACAGGTGGGAAAAAAAGAGATGGCTATGTATTAGTAAGGAACAGTGAAGAGAATTGTCAGACAAAAGAGGCACAAAACAAGCAACAAAGAAGGTGCGACGATTAGTCATTATCCCTACTGGTGACGGATAATGATATGATCTCGAAATTTTTTGTTGCAGACAAAACGGAAGCTGAATTTGTTGCGTACTTTTCAACTCGTGAATAATCAATTATTACTAACCCAAAGTAGAAACTGTTTGATGATAGAGCTTCACCAGAGTTGCAGTGTTTACCGACTCGAAGTTACCGTTCGAAAATCGCAATGCAAGACTTAAAAATCTCTTAACTCGTGGTGTATGATGTTAATCCCATTATTTTCAAGTTGGGACAAACTTATGTCGCATGGGTTGTTTTGTCGCAACAAATACAGGTTGCGACATTGTCATTATTGTTGCGCGATGATTGAATTTTGATTGAATTTTGATTGAAAGAAAAATGTAAACACAAATAGTGACGTCACTATTTGACACGCGTTCTTATAGTGGTTTCTGCTTTTAGTGGTGTTGCGTGTACGTACACGTTGCATTACACGAACACTACCTGAGTTACTGGTTGAAAATAGTAAACAAAAATCAGCTGTTCCCGGCAAAATCAAATGGGCATATTTTCAACCAGTAGATTTGCATTAGTGTTCGTGACGCCGCGCTGCGAAACCACTATGGGAGCTCGCTTTACTTGTAATAGTGACATGTTTTGCACCAGACACGGATCTCACGCACACGAAGTATCTTCTTCTCCACCTCTATTAGACACTCATTGCTGCGAACCCGGCATTACTCTTTAAGGAGTAAAAAGTACCCTTTTTTGCAGATGTATGGAGCTGTCAAAATAAAGGGTAATTCAAATTTTTGACTAAAGGGTAATCTTTGGTCTTTTTCATGTTTCAAGACTGTGTTAACTCGAGTGTTAACGAGCATGACGTCATACACTGAATAAGGCGGCTTGCAGTAATGACAAGCAGAAAAATGTTTTTAAATTTACCATGGCAAAACATGATCATCGACCCATCAACAACGCTTCTTGTGTGCGTTTTGTTTCTCTCACATCAAACGATTCGATAGCCGAGTGGTAGCGTGCGAGCCTGGTGATGTCAAGGTTCTTGGTTCGAATCCGGTTGCCAACAGAAACAGAAACTTTTTAAAATTGATAATCGAGTCCATGGTAAAATTGAAAACATAATTCTGTTGAATTGAAACGAAACTCAAGTCTGCACAAATTTAGTGGCGTTGTGTATTGCTTCTTTTGCATCGTATAGGCCTTTTTAGTTGACAGGTCCGCGCATGCCACTGTTTACAACTGCCGAACAAAGGCGCAAACGCTAAACTGTCATTTTCATAGGAGAACTGTCAAAAGCCCGAGAAATCAGCTGATTTAAGACGTCAAATGAAAAGGGCCATTCGACCCCCGCAGAAAGTTTTTGTCACACCACAATAGGGTACTGCAAGCACCTGATCTAACCTCACTTTGTCTGACAGTTCAGCGAGCTTGTTTACAAGGTGTTCGAATTTTTAACGGGCGGCGAAAATTTAATTTACGTCTTCCGTTCCGAAACCCAGGCCCCTGACACGGCCTATATCAATGCATTGGAATCATGGTAGACATGATGTCCTGGGCGCTAATAAATAGCGCCCACTGTCAAATGCGAAAACATCAACAATTTTTTGTTTAACCCGTAAAGTACCAGGACGAACCAAAATTTTTCAAACTGCTCGTTCTCAGCAGTGCGTTGACCGATTTTCAAAAACTTGGACTTTTATTGAAGGGGAATAGTTGTACTAACTTTTACTTTCGGTGCCGCCCCGCAAAACCCCTCCCCCCTTTCGGGGGAGGCAAATATGTCTGTGTTTTTTTCCTATTCTTCTGCTAGTTTGAGCAAATGCTTCAGGTTTTTCAGTAATTTCGATAACCAGCATCCAAAATCCCACCGGAGAAGTATAATTTAGTTGCATGACAGTGTCCAACATTGTTGGGGACCATTTGGTTTCGATGTAAGAGTTCCAGGCCCACCGGAAGATCCGGAACATCCGTAAAAATGGCCATTTGATGAAAATTCCTCTAGAGCTATGCGATTTTTTCCAATACAATCAAAATTCTTGGTCTAAGACCATAGTCAATGATTCGTTCCTCTTATGGACCACAGTGGCCACTTATTGGTCCACCGGAAGATCCGGAACATCCGTAAAAATGGCCATTTGATGAAAATTTCTCTAGAGCTATGCGATTTTTTCCAATATAATCAAAATTCTTGGTCTAAGACCATCGTCAATGATTCGTTCCTCTTATGGACCACAATGGCCACTTATTGGACCACCGGAAGATCCGGAACATCCGTAAAAATGGCCATTTGATGAAACTTCCTCTAGAGCTATGCGATTTTTTCCAATACAATCGAAACTCTTGGTCTAAGGCCATAGTCACTGATTTGGTCCTCTTATGGACCACAGAGGCCACTTATTGGCCCATCGGAAGATCCGGAACATCCGTAAAAATGGCCATCTGATGAAAATTCCTCTAGAGCTATGCGATTTTTTTCAATACAATCAAAATTCTTGGTCTAAGACCATAGCCGATGATTGGATACTCTTATGGACCAAAGTGGCCACTTATTGAACCACCGGAAGATCCGGAACATCCGTAAAAATGGCCATTTGATGAAAATTCCTCTAGAGCTATGCGATTTTTTTCCAATACAATTAAAATTCTCGGGCTAAGACCCTATCTACTAATTTGGTCCTCTTATGGACCACAGTGGCCACTTCTTGCCCCACCGGAAAATCCGAAGTATCCGTAAAAATGACCATTTGATGAAAATTCCTCTAGAGCTATGCGATTTTTTCCTATACAATTATAATTTCTATTCAGTGGCTACTTATTGGCTTACTGGAAGATCCGGAACATCCGTAGAATATGGCCATTTCATAAAAAAATAATCTGGAACTATGCTATTTTTCCAATACAACAAATATTCTTGGTCTAAGGGGCTGTCCATAAACCACGTGGTGATGAGGGGGGGGGGGGGGGGTTCGGCCAATGGCGGTTTTGTATGGACAAATAAAAAAAATTGTATGGACTAATGACCACGCGGGGGGGGGGGGGAGGTGTATTGAAAAGTCAAAAAAAATGACCACGTGGTTTATGAACAGCCCCTAAGACTGTAGTCGATGATTTTCTGAAGGAATTCCCGAGGAAATTTTTCTAGAGAAATTCTTAGGGAATTCCCCAAGGAATTTTTGGAGGAGTTTCTGTAGAAATTTGAGAAAGAATATCTGGAGAAACTCCTAAAGGAAGTTCTGGCGAAATTTCCAGAAGTACTTATGGAGGAATTCATGGTGTAACTTCTGCAAGAATTTCTGAAGGAATTTCCGGAGAAAATTCTGGAGGAATCTCGGAAAAAATTTTGGAGGATTTCCCGGAGAATTTTTTGGAAGAATACCCGGAGGAGCTTCTGATGGACCTTGTGGAGATGTTTCTTGAGGAATTCCCGGAGGAATTTCTAGAGAAATTCCTGAAATATTTTTGGATGAATTTTTTAAGAAATTTCTGGATGAATTCCCAAATGAATTACTAGAATTTCCAGAGACAATTCAGGAGGTATTCCAGGAGGCATATCTAGAGATTTTTTTGAAGAATTTTCAGAGGAATTTCTCGAAGAATGCCCTGAGGAATTTATAGAAAATTTCAAAGGAATTCCTGGGGAAATGTCCGGAGGAATTTCCGGAATAAATTTCTGGGGTCGATTGTACGGTCGATAAATCAGCCAAATTTATGGAGAAATCCCTAGAGTAATTTCTTGGAAAATTTCTCGGAGTAATTTGTTGAGTAATTTCCAGAGGAATTTATTGAGGAATTCTCTAATCTATTTCTGGATGAATTTGCAGTTCAATTTTCCGACAAACTTCCAGAAGAACTTCTGGAAGAATTCCTGGATAATTTCACGAAGGATAACCGGAGGAATGTCCGAGGAATTCTAGGAGAAACTGCTGAAAAATCCACAAAGGAATTTTTGAAAAATCCCAGGAGGAATTTTTAAAGGTATTCCTGGAGGAGTTTCTGGAGGACCTCATGGAGATGTTTCTTGAAAAATTCCCAGAGGAACTTCTGTAGGAATTCCCAGAGTAATTTCTTGATGAATTTCCGAAACAATTTCTTAATGGATCCCCTAATGAATTACTAAAATTCCCAGACAAATTTCTGGAGGAATGGCTGGAGGAATTTCTTGAAGAATTTCTGGCGAATTTTTAAAAGAATTGTTGGAGAAATTCTTGAAGAAGTTCTGGAAGAATTCCCGAAGAAACGTCTGGAGGAATTCACGTAAGAATTTCAGGAGGAATATCCGAAAAAAATCTAAAGGAATTTCTGGAGGAATTCACAGAGATATTTCTGAAGAAATTTCCAGAGGAACTTCTGGAGAAATTCCCGAAGTAATTTCTGGAATTATTCCCACAGGAATTTCTTGAGGAATTCAATAAGAAATTCACGAGGGAATCTTTGGAGGAATATCCGGAGAAATTTCTGGAGGAATTCCTAAAGAACTTTCTCGATTCCCTGAAGATTTTCTCAAAAAATTCTGAATTAATTGCAGGAATAATTTCAGGAAGAAGTCTTCGTGAAACTTCTGGAAAAATTAACGGAGGAGTTCTGGAGTTTCTGGAGGAACTTCGGTGTTTCTGGAGGAGTTCCCAGAACAAATTCTGGTGGAATTCGCAGAGGATTTTTTGGGGGAATTCCTAGAAGAATTTCCGGAGGAATTTCAGGATAATTTCCCGGAAGAGTTTATGGAGATTTTTTCTGGAAGAACCTCTGTACGAATTTCCGTCAGAATTAATAGACGAGTTTCCGGAAGAAATTTTGGATTTATTCCTCGAAGGATTTTTGGAGGTTTTTTTTTTGCAGAATTCCTTTATGAATTTCAGAAGAAATTCGTGGATGAATTTCAGGAGCATTTTCCGTAGGAATGCAGTAAAGATTTTCTGGAGGAATGTGTATGGAAATTTAGACCCACAGAATGAGTAAGCTTTCTCTAAGCTTCCAGAAATTTCGATTTTTGGAGGCACTTCTCAAGGAATTTCACAAGAATAATTCACAATAAATTTGGAATCCCTGGTGGAATAACGAGGAATATCGGAACGAATTTTATGTAGAGATTTCAGGCAGGAATATCTAGAAAACTTATACAAGCCCCCCGGAACATGATCTGCCGAAGCAATGAAAAATATCTGGGAAAGATTTTCTCGAGGAAATGTGTTGCGCACACGGCCAATGGATGAACTTACGCGGGTTCCTCTGCTCCTGTTGGCAAAACACAAGCTGCACAGTGCATGCACTTTGGTTCATAACCATTGACTATGGTATTGCATCAAGAATTTTGATTGTATTGGAAAAAACCGCATAGCTCTAGAGAAATTTTCATGAAATAAACATTTTACGGATGTTCCGGATCTTCCGGTGGGCCAATAAGTGGCCACTTCGGTCCACAATCCAATTATTGACTACGGTCTTAGTCCAAGAATTTTGATTGTATTGAAAAAAAAAATCGCATAGTTCTAGATGATTTTTCATAATAAGAATTTTTTTACGGATGTTCCGGATCTTCTGGTGGCCAATAAGTGACCACATTGATCAATATGAATATTCAATCATCGACTACGGTCTTAGACCAAAAATTTCGATTGTTTTGGAAAAAATCGCATAGCTCTAGAAAATATTTCATGAAATGACAATTTCTACGGATGTTTCGGATCTCCCAAAGGGTGGAAAAGTGGCCACTTTGGTCCATAAGAGTATCCAATCATCGACTATGGTCTTAGACCAACAATTTTGATTGTATTGGAAAAAAAATCGCAAATTTCTAGAGGAATTTTCATCAAATAATAATTTTTATGGATGTTTCGGATCTTCCGGTGGGACAATAAGTGGTCACATTGGTCCATAAAAGGAACGAATCATTGACTATGGTCTTAGACCAAGAATTTTGATTGAACTGGAAAAAATCGCATAGCTCTAGAGGAATTTTCATCAAATGGCCATTTTTACGAATGTTCCGGATGTTCCGGTGGGCCAATAAATGGCCACTGTGGTCCATAAGAGGACCAAATCAGTGACTATGGTCTTAAACCAAGAGTTTTTATTGTATTGGAGAAAAATCGCATAGCTCTAGAGGAATTTTCATCAAATGGCCATTTTTACGGATGTTCCGGTGGGCCAATAAGTGGCCACTGTGGTCCATAAGAGGAACGAATCATTGATTATGGTCTTAGACCAAGAGTTTTGATTGTATTGGAAAAAATCGCATAGCTCTAGAGGAATTTTCATCAAATGGCCATTTTTACGGATGTTCCGGATCTTCCGGTGGGCCAATAAGTGGCCACTGTGGTCCATAAGAGGAACGAATCATTGATTATGGTCTTAGACCAAGAGTTTTGATTGTATTGGAAAAAATCGCATAGCTCTAGAGGAATTTTCATCAAATGGCCATTTTTACGGATGCTCCGGATCTTCCGGTGGGCCAATAAGTGGCCACTGTGGTCCATAAGAGGAACGAATCATTGACTATGGTCTTAGACCAAGAATTTTGATTGTATTGGAAAAAATCGCATAGCTCTAGAAGAATTATTTCATCAAATGGCCATTTTTATGAATGTTCCGGATCTTCCGGTGGGCCAATAAGTGGCCACTGTGGTCCATAAGAGGAACGAATCATTGATTATGGTCTTAGACCAAGAGTTTTGATTGTATTGGAAAAAATCGCATAGCTCTAGAGGAATTTTCATCAAATGGCCATTTTTACGGATGCTCCGGATCTTCCGGTGGGCCAATAAGTGGCCACTGTGGTCCATAAGAGGAACGAATCATTGACTATGGTCTTAGACCAAGAATTTTGATTGTATTGGAAAAAATCGCATAGCTCTAGAAGAATTATTTCATCAAATGGCCATTTTTATGGATGTTCCGGATCTTCCGGTGGGCCAATAAGTAGCCACTGTGGTCCATAAGAGGAACGTATCATTGACTATGGTCTTAGACCAAGAATTTTGATTGTATTGGAAAAAATCGCATAGCTCTAGAGGAATTTTCATCAAATGACCATTTTTACGGATGTTCCGGATCTTCCGGTGGACCAATAAGTGGCCACTGTGGTCCATAAGAGGAACGTATCATTGACTATGGTCTTAGACCAAGAATTTTGATTGTATTGGAAAAAATCGCATAGCTCTAGAGGAAGTTTCATCAAATGGCCATTTTTACGGATGTTCCGGATCTTCCGGTGGGCCAATAAGTGGCCATTGTGGTCCATAAGAGGAACGAATCATTGACTATGGTCTTTGACCAAGAATTTTGATTGTATTGGAAAACATCGCATAGCTCTAGAGGAAGTTTCATCAAATGGCCATTTTTACGGATGTTCCGGATCTTCCGGTGGGCCAATAAGTGGCCATTGTGGTCCATAAGAGGAACGAATCATTGACTATGGTCTTAGACCAAGAATTTTGATTATATTGGAAAAAATCGCATAGCTCTAGAGAAATTTTCATCAAATGGCCATTTTTACGGATGTTCCAGATCTTCCGGTGGACCAATAAGTGGCCACTGTGGTCCATAAGAGGAACGAATCATTGACTATGGTCTTAGACCAAGAATTTCGATTGTATTGGAAAAAATCGCATAGCTCTAGAGGAATTTTCATCAAATGGCCATTTTTACGGATGTTCCAGATCTTCCGGTGGACCAATAAGTGGCCACTGTGGTCCATAAGAGGAACGAATCATTGACGATGGTCTTAGACCAAGAATTTTGATTATATTGGAAAAAATCGCATAGCTCTAGAGAAATTTTCATCAAATGGCCATTTTTACGGATGTTCCGGATCTTCCGGTGGACCAATAAGTGGCCACTGTGGTCCATAAGAGGAACGAATCATTGACGATGGTCTTAGACCAAGAATTTTGATTGTATTGGAAAAAATCGCATAGCTCTAGAGGAATTTTCATCAAATGGCCATTTTTACGGATGTTCCGGATCTTCCGGTGGGCCTGGAACTCTTACATCGAAACCAAATGGTCCCCAACAATGTTGGACACTGTCATGCAACTAAATTATACTTCTCCGGTGGGATTTTGGATGCTGGTTATCGAAATTACTGAAAAACCTGAAGCATTTGCTCAAACTAGCAGAAGAATAGGAAAAAAACACAGACATATTTGCCTCCCCCGAAAGGGGGGAGGGGTTTTGCGGGGCGGCACCGAAAGTAAAAGTTAGTACAACTATTCCCCTTCAATAAAAGTCCAAGTTTTTGAAAATCGGTCAACGCACTGCTGAGAACGAGCAGTTTGAAAAATTTTGGTTCGTCCTGGTACTTTACGGGTTAACGTTTATTTTGGTTTGTTGATCAGTTTTTGGAATCATTTTTTGCACCTCTTATGATCACAAAACACTTCAAACTCGCTTTAATATTAATGTACGGTAAGAGGAGCATGCGATTAGTTGAATAAAGCAACCCAACAAACACGCATTGTGAATGTGATTTCGTTTGTGGCTCACAACATCAAACAAAAGCTGCATTTGTTGATTACACGCTCGTTCCAATTTGCACGAATATATGAGTATAAGGCAGTTAGATGTTGGCTACCATATATTTCATTGATGCCAGAGGCCTGCCGAAACCATTGTGATACGGAAATATCGATTATATTCAACTCTACTAGTACAAAACCAATCGTCTAATTTACTGAAATTGTATCGAAAAACAGTTTTTCCGGATCTCCGCCAGAGACTAAGTCCATGTAAACAAGCTCGCTGAACTGTCAGTGCACGGCTTCGTGACGTCATCTTGCAGTATCCTATAGTCCATTTTACGAGCCGATTTTATGAATGAATTTTGACAGAAGGTAGCGTCCAATAACCCGTGAATACCAATATCATCATCAACATTGTTGTCACTTCGTAAAATGGCTCATATGTTCCCACACAGAAAAAAATGTTGTGTAATATTACATCTGCACTGCTGCAACCCGATCAATCCATCAATTGCATGAATATTACAAAAGACGATATACACATAAGAACAAAAGATTTTACATCAAAACGATGTGATCGTACATAGGAATCGTGATAACATTGATTATTTCTAGATTGAGTTCAAATAAGGGCGAAAGTAACATGAGAGAGTTCTCTTCATCGACTCTCTCTTCTGCAAATTTAAGTGACAAGATGCAAATTCCATGGAACTTTTTTACACTTAGACGCTAGATTGCATCGTAATCTAGCTATTTATGTCCAAAAAGTGCAACCATACTTGCATCTTGTCACTTTAATTTGAGAAGAGAGAGTCGATGAAGAGAACTCTCTCATGTTACTTTCGCCCTTATTTAAGCTCAATCTAGATTTAGTACATTGGAATGAGTTACATCGGGCGGGTTGCATTTATTTTTTGCTGTGCACCAGTTTTAGCATATATGAGCCTCTGTACGAATTTGCCCTGTCCTGCTCACTCCCACAGAAAATTTGAAAACACCGCGCTCAGTAAAAGTCACATTTCGGCACCAACATTTCAAAAGGGCGTAACTGCATTTGGAAGTAATACCTTCTTTAAAATCTGTAGGTCGTACTGCCTCCCTTACACTCAAACCACCGTGGTTGTCGGAAAGAGGAGAGTTTTTCCCATCTGGTACTTGTTGTGAAAAACATGGAAATCATAACACATGATCCACAGCTTTAGAAGAAGGTGTTGGATCTCGCTCCAACGTCGTCGGCCGGCGTCATCGCAGGCTGCTTCAAACCGACCAAGCTGCGAAGCGTGTGAGAAACGTCCAATTGATACAACGAGTTGCGCTGCCTATTGTACGATAGTTTCGTCAGCCTAACCGCACGTTGGGCTCCCTGTAGCATGCAGCGCAGCGCGTTCATTCTATTATTTTCTACCTGTTTTGTGTCATTATCCGTACTATCAGTTGTCGAAATGTGCATCGTCTACCACTACACACATCCCAAGCGATAGTGCGCACCTACGTGTGCACCCCTACCTTGCGCCCACCGCAAGTGGAGAGAGAAGACAAAGACTTCATTTTCCATTCCAAAACTAGCGCTTCACGCAATAAGTTGTATTTTCCTTTCGCTCGATTAAACGATTGTAAAACGTAGTTCTCGCGTGTAAATCATTTCTGCTGCTTCCACTCCGAATCCTATACGCTGTTTCCCTGACTTTGCCGTCAGGTTATGGGCCCAGCGGGATCGGTGTGAAGATTTTGTGACCGGGTTTTTTCGGAACGGTCGTCGGTTCGTATTCCGCCGCGGGTGCGACGAGCAGAAAAAGTTAATATCGCGAAAGAACGTGTTCGGGCGCCATCTTGTGCAAGTGGTGATTCCTCTGCCGGAGCTGAAGAAGAAAGGAAGAAGAATTCCGAGCCAGCGTAGCTCGACGAACGTAGAAGCGAAGAGAGTGTTCCATTTTTCCTAGTGTTCCGAGTAAACACTGCTCGAAGAAGGGAACGAAGAAACAGTGTACCGTGCGAGCTTAGCAGGCAGATCTCGACGATCGCCACCGAGAGTGAATAAAAACAAAACAGTGTTTGTGTTGCCAGTCGGCACGGGGATTATTCGCCTGAGTGAGAAAAACAAAAACAGGCATGAGTGATGCGAAATTTGCCGTTCCGCGGCTCAACGGGTCGAATTGGGCTACGTGGAAAGTGCGCGTGGAAAATTTGTTGTGCCGAGAAGATTTGTGGGACGTGGTCGAGGACAACATTCCCGACGCAGCGGATCGTACCGTCGCGTGGGAGAAATCCGACCGTAAAGCGAAAGCGACACTAGTGCTGCTACTCGAAGATAGCCAGCTTCCCCTGGTGAAAGCTTGTGTTCATGCTCGTGAAGTGTACGATGCTCTTAAAGCTTATCACCAGAAGTCCTCTCGTTCAGTGCGCGTTTCGATATTAAAGAAATTGTGTTCGACTAACCTTCCGGAGCGCGGCGATTTAGAGCGTCATTTGCTCGAAATCGATGACCTCTTTGATCGATTGGACGCCGCCGGAACGACCCTCGATTCGGACACGAAAATTTGCTTGCTTCTTCGAAGCCTGCCGCCTTCTTTTGACGGACTCGTAACTGCTCTTGATAGCCGGTCGGAAGATGACATTTCTCTCGACGTAGTGAAATCGCGGTTGATGGACGATTATCAACGTCGGCTAGAGCGTGATACCGGTAGTGCGCGAAAAGTGGAAAAGGCGATGCGGTCTGCTGAAAGCTATCCGGAGAAAGAAAGCCGGGTGTGCCACTTCTGCAAGAAGGTTGGCCACCTCCGGCGGAATTGCAGGAAGCTTCAAGCTTCGAAGAAAGAAGAAAACACCACGAAGAAAAGTGAAAATGCGAAGGCAAAAGTGGTCCAGAGTGACAGCAAGGGCATTGCCTTCACCGCGAGTGACGAGAAGAGTCGATCATGGGTAATCGACAGTGGTGCAAGTGCACATATGACAAACGATAAATCGTTTTTCGCCTCGCTTCGGGAATTCGCTGGCGGGTGGATAACCCTCGCTGACGGGAAGAAAACCCAAATTCTCGGCGAAGGCAGTGGCGTGGTATACGGGATTGACGGTGACGAAGAGCCGATCAGAATCGACATTAGTGAAGTGAAGTACGTTCCGGGATTATCGACCAGCTTGATTTCCGTGGAAAAGCTGGCGCAGAAGAATTTGGAAGTGTGCTTCAACAGTGACGGCTACCGAGTAGTTAACTCGAAAGGATCCGTCGTAGCGACAGGCGTCCGCTGCGGTGGACTATACCATCTTCGTCAGGCTGAGCGTTCGATGCAGGCAACGGTAGGTCAACACAAACCCGACTGCCAGCATCAGTGGCACCGTCGTCTAGGTCACCGAGACTGGGCGGCCGCCGAGCGTCTTCTCAAGGAGAACCTAGCCACCGGAATCCAGGTGAGTGATTGTGGTCTAAGATTGATTTGCGAGTGTTGCATGGAGGGGAAAGCCGCCAGAGCACCCTTTCCGGCTGTTATCGAGAGGAAGTCGACCCAGGTCCTGGACATCATCCAGACGGACTTGTGTGGGCCGATGAAGACGACGACGCCGAGCGGCAATCGGTACGTAATGCACCTGGTGGATGATTACAGCCGATTCACCGTGACAGTCTTGTTGAAGCACAAATGGGAAGCCACGCAGAACATCATCGACTACGTACGCTGGGCGGAGAACAATTTCGGACGCAAACCCCGCGTTATTCGATCGGACGGTGGGGGCGAGTTCGACAATAAGGAGCTTAGGAGTTTCTACAAGTCTGAGGGCATCCAGCCCCAGTTCACCACTCCTTATTCTCCCCAGTCTAACGGTGTAGCAGAGAGGAAGAATAGGTCGATCAACGAGATGGCGACCTGCATGCTCGTTGATTCGGGGCTCGAGAAGCGGTTTTGGGGCGAGGCCGTCCTAACCGCCACGTACCTCCAGAACCGTCTGCCATCGAGGTCGGTCGCGAAAACCCCCTATGAACTGTGGTGGGGTAGGAAACCGGACCTTGGAAACTTGAAGGTGTTTGGGAGTGAAGCCTACGTCCATATTCCTGGAACCAGGAGGAGCAAGCTCGACTCGAAAGCGGTGAAGCTGAACTTTGTGGGCTACTCGATGGAACACAAGGGCTACCGGTTTGTAGATCGAGAGACGGATTCCATAACCATCAGCCGGGATGCGCGCTTCATCGAGCTCGGCAATGGAACGTCAGCCGTGGAATTGCCAGTTTCGGTTCCGGACACCAAGACCGAAGAAGGAAGGGATGAACCTAAGGAGGCGATCGGGCTGCGGAAGAAGCCTGGCCTCCGTGAAGACGACGACGACTCTGTGAGCGATGACGAGCACTATCATTCCGCTAGCCAGGATGAAGAAGAAGAAGGCGCTACTGGCGGTACTCGCCGGTCAAGCAGGAAGAACCTGGGAGCCGTACCGAAACGATACGACGACTACGTCGTGGGGATAGCTGCCTGTGCTTTTGAAGAGCCCGTCAGTTACCGTGAGGCCATCGAACATCCGGAGTGGCGAAGTGCCATGGTGGACGAAATGGACTCCCACCGTCGCAATGGTACTTGGGACCTAGTACCGCTGCCGAAAGGACGCAAGTTGGTGGGATCCAAGTGGGTCTTTAAGCTTAAGCGCAACGAAGCTGATGAGGTGGTAAAGTTCAAGGCGAGAGTTGTGGCGCAAGGACATACGCAACAGTTCGGGATCGATTATGATCAGGTGTTCGCACCGGTTACTCGTCAGACAACGCTGCGGACATTCTTGACAGTAGCTGCGAATCGTGGACTTGTGGTCCGCCATCTTGACGTTAAGACGGCGTACCTTAATGGGACCTTAGAAGAAGAGATTTTTATGCGCCAGCCGCCCGGATTTGCTGTACCAGGACAGGAGGAGCTTGTATGTCGACTTAAGCGGAGCATCTATGGGTTGCGCCAATCGGCGCGATGCTGGAATAGGAGGCTGAACGATGTACTGATCAAGTTGGGATTCAAGGCGTCGGCAGCGGACCAGTGCCTGTATGTGAAGAAAGATGGCGAAGTTACGGTGTTGCTGCTAGTGTATGTCGACGACATGCTGCTGGCATCGTCCAATGAAGCGGAAATGGAGCGGGTCTATCAAGGACTTGCCCAAGAGTTCGAAATAACCAGTCTCGGCGAGATTCGGCACTTCCTTGGACTGGAGGTGCGCCGCGAGGATGGAGCGTACTTCGTTCGACTGAAGCAGTACATTGAGAAGCTGTTGGACAAGCACGGAATGGATCAAGCCAAGACAGCAAAGTCTCCCATGGACTCGGGATATTTGAAGTCTCAGGAAACAAGCAAGTTACTCGAGGATTCAACGGTATACAGAAGCTTGGTTGGCGGATTGCTTTATCTGTCAGTCATTGCCCGACCGGACATAGCAGCTGCGACGGCGATTCTTGGCCGCAAGTTCGCCGCGCCGTCCGAAGCGGATTGGACCGCTGCTAAGCGCGTATTACGCTATCTCAAAGCGACGAAGGACAGTTACCTACAGTTGGGCGGAAATAGTAATCAACCGTTGATCGGGTATTCAGACTCCGATTGGGCTGGAGATCCCCAGAGCCGGCGATCAACATCCGGTTCGGTATTCTACTTTGGAGGAGGAGCGATATCCTGGACGAGTCGGCGGCAGTCGTGCGTAACACTCTCGTCAATGGAGGCGGAGTATGTCGCACTCTCCGAGGCCTGCCAAGAGACCATCTGGTTGCGGCAGCTTCTGCGGGATTTCGGGGAGATTCAGAACCAGCCAACGACCATGAACGAGGACAACCAGGGGTGCCTGGCGTTCGTGAAAACAGAGAAGTCGAACCGTCGATCAAAACACATCGACACCAAAGAGAAATTCATTCACGAACTAGCCGAGAAGAAGGAGATCAAGTTGGTGTACTGTTCAACGGAAGTTATGGTTGCAGACATCTTAACGAAGCCTCTGGGACCTCAGAAACACAAGCAGTTCTTCGAGATGCTCGGGATGGTGGACGACGTGTGAAGCGGATACCCGATGAGGAGGAGTGTCGAAATGTGCATCGTCTACCACTACACACATCCCAAGCGATAGTGCGCACCTACGTGTGCACCCCTACCTTGCGCCCACCGCAAGTGGAGAGAGAAGACAAAGACTTCATTTTCCATTCCAAAACTAGCGCTTCACGCAATAAGTTGTATTTTCCTATCGCTCGATTAAACGATTGTAAAACGTAGTTCTCGCGTGTAAATCATTTCTGCTGCTTCCACTCCGAATCCTATACGCTGTTTCCCTGACTTTGCCGTCATCAGTCACCTATAAAAGGTGACTGAGCAAACTGTATCATGTTAGTGTGTATCGTCATATCACCACTGAGTAGGAGCACTGCCTATCAGTGGTGGGAATAAATCGTTGTCAGTAGTCTAGTAGTACTTCTTCTCCGCCGCACGGAGTCCAGTAATTAAATCAATCACAACGTGGGGCAAGACGTCCTGGCCGAAACATTGGTGCCGTGACCAGGATGGTATCTGGAGAGGATTATAGGACGTCAGAAGAAGCTACCCTCTGGATTGAGCGAATCGTCGTCGTCAACTCAACAGTAAGCACACCGCCTGAGACATGTGCGTCTATCCGTTAGGACCGTTGCGTCCACCGTCAGACCCGTGCGTCATCCCGTTTGGATCCCTGTACCCCGTCGGACCCCTGCGTCCATCGTCAGACCCGTGAAGCAAGGCCGAAGCGTCGACTTGCCAAACGCACCGTCTACCCGTCGCACCCCTGCGTCCATTCCATGGCCGCAGCGCCACTTTTCGGACCGAAGCGTCATCCCATCGGGCCGCAGCGCCATTTCGTCGGACTCCAGCGTTGAAGCACAGTAGACGCTGGAAAAAGGAATTCTGACCTGCCACTCCGCGCAGTCAGGTCATGCTACCGAACAGCAAGAATCTCCCGTCCATCATCCAAGATTCGTAAGTACCAGCTAGTACCCCGGATTTCCGATCCTGCACTGGGCGTAGTCGGATCAAGTTGTAACGACAACAGGAAACTCCAGTCGGCGTCACTAGGGCACAGGACAAACCACTCATCAATCAAGTATTATCATCATTTCGGGGATCCAAGCACCAGCCAACCCAACCGCAGTAAAATTGAGCCATCCATCCAACCGACGACGGCGACGATCAACCCCTTCACATTCATCCAACCGAGTGATCGTGTGTGCCTTTCCTACTTGCACCCTGCACGCAAGCACATCAACGCAACTGAAGCCAGCCCGATCGTACCTGCAACAACGAGCGCGTATCGATCGTACAGCAGCAGCCGACTCCGAGCAATGCGAATATAAAAACATTCGTTTTGGGCGGGAGTATGTTGGATCTCGCTCCAACGTCGTCGGCCGGCGTCATCGCAGGCTGCTTCAAACCGACCAAGCTGCGAAGCGTGTGAGAAACGTCCAATTGATACAACGAGTTGCGCTGCCTATTGTACGATAGTTTCGTCAGCCTAACCGCACGTTGGGCTCCCTGTAGCATGCAGCGCAGCGCGTTCATTCTATTATTTTCTATCTGTTTTGTGCCATTATCCGTACTATCAGTCACCTATAAAAGGTGACTGAGCAAACTGTATCATGTTAGTGTGTATCGTCATATCACCACTGAGTAGGAGCACTGCCTCTCAGTGGTGGGAATAAATCGTTGTCAGTAGTCTAGTAGTACTTCTTCTCCGCCGCACGGAGTCCAGTAATTAAATCAATCATAGAAATCCTCTACATAGAGATAAGCGGAAGTTACATATGTCGATTCGGCAACGCTGTTCATTTTGTTTACATCAGCTGCCAACACTTGCTGCAAAGCTAGATGTTCAAACTTTGTGCGTGACTTCGTAGTGGTTCAAGTTGTTTTGTTTACATTTTCTAATTATGGTAGATTTTTTTTTCAAAATTTTGAAAAAATAGCGGAGCAATCGATGAAATCTGAAATTTATTGCAAAGTGTTAAGCTAAACATATCGGCAGAAATTAAGCAAGAAGCAGCAATGAAAGTTTTTTCGAGAAGTGCAGCAACAAAAGTTTCGTCATAAGCTTGAGCTTTTGAAAGCAGAATTAATTAAATTCTATCTTTTTACTAAACTTACATATACCGTCAATTTCTCGATATTAAAAATAAATAATTTTAATTTATTTAGTTCGGATTGCAATACCGTTCAATCGACGCCTTCTTACGAACGATCAGCCTGTTCATTTGGCTCACACTTTGACAGTTCTTTCTGCACGATTGGCTTACAATGGCCGCCTCCGCAGATCTCTATAATGTAGGATTACTAATCAATCACAACGTGGGGCAAGACGTCCTGGCCGAAACAGAAGGTGATGGTTCCAAAAGCAGTTACGCCCTTTTGAAATGTAGGTGTCGATTTGACTTTTACTGTGCGCGGTGTTTTCAAATACAGTCTGTTTATAACACAGTCCCGCAAAGAGTGAAACCAAATCTACCTATCGAACTGTCAAATCGGCTACCTATCGAGCACGCCAGCAAAATTATGAAAACAAATTCTGGCAAAGAAGAAGAACAACAATCAAAAGAAGTCGTCTTTGCGTGTCTCTATATATACAGTCTCTATTTTCAAATTGTCTGTGGGAGTGAGCAGTACGCCAGATTCGTGCAGAGGCTCATTGGTTCGTTTCGCTGCTAGAATTTTTCAGCGTCGGTTACACTTTTTTGATGGTGCATGGAATAATCGGTTTGTTTATTTGCTACTTCGTTTGGTGTTTGACGTGTGAACAAATATTTTAAATGTTTGAACATTTGCACGGTAATCTAAAAAGCAAAGCAAGATGCAATATTTAAATTGCCCTCAGAATAGTAAGTTTCACCGCAAGCCGCCGTTCAGTGTAGTGACAGTCCGCCAGACTCTAACTAGACTGACTAGGCCTACCCTGGGACGGGACGTGACAGCTCACTGATACAAGCCCTCTTATTCTTTTTGCTACTGTTCATACGGGGGTTGCACTAGTGTTGCCAACAATTTTCATATGCAAATCAATCAAAACTTGTTGACAAGTTTTATTTAACATTCTACTTCAAAGAATGAGTTTGAAAACAAGCTGATCTTTCTCATTTGCATCCCTCGCACAGACTTTCATCCCTTGCCGGCGAACCTTCGGGTTCTTCGAAAATTAGTAAAAATGAAGCCCAGAATTATGCACATCACTGCGCCCATAATTTACCGTTTTGCACTTCATTTCACCATGCCATGCTCCGAACAAAAACAGCACAGAAAGTGAGAAAAATGATTTATGTTGTTATTTATTAGTTATCAATTTTACGAGGTTTTAAAAACCCGTGACTACTAGCAACACGGCTAACTCAACAACAGAGTGCCCTCTTGTAAACAAACGTAATGGGACGTAACGCTGCTTTTGTCAAATCGACCAATCAGAAGTGGTCGTTTTTGACAGGCAAATGGTTTCATATTTGCACTAGCACCTGACGGGTCCCGTCCCAGGGCCTACCTTGCCGCTTGCATGTCCCCTGGCTTATGCTGCCGGTGCTGCCAGCTGATGGAGGTATTATAAGGATGGAGGAGCCAGAGAAGTAACTTCTGTAACTGTTGTTTATAAACAACTTCTCTGGGAGGAGCATAGAGCTTGCTGACGTTTATTCACCTCTCTCTTTCAAGCTTGCAGGCGGAATAGGATTTGTTTTCATCGGGAAACCTTTCCTGATGACAACAAATCCTATTCCGCTTGCATGTTTGAAAGAGAAAGGTGAATAAACGTCAGCAAGCTCAATAGTCGGAGGGGCGCTCCAATACGTTTTCGGAAGAGTTTGTCGAGATAAAAAGTTTTCGTTATAAAATTTAAAAAAAAATCTAGTTTAAAAGTTCAGCATAAATCTTTTCATTGCGTATTTCATATATTATTTTACAGAGAATCAGTGTAGAGGTCGTTTAACGTAATAAGAGCATTAACTTAGAAGTCTATAATTTTACAAGAACGCATGGAAACGTCCCTTGAATTTAACGGCGATTCCCATACAGCTCAAGCAAATTCCCTTGGAATTCATCTTCGAAGTAAAATCACAATACTCTCGACTGCGATCAAAGAAAAAAACGGTTTCTTGAGCGATTCAGGCAAGAAAGTTCCCATGCATCAAGATAAGCTGAAAAATTTCTTCTGATCTGCAAACAGCCCTGAAACTGGGCTCAAGGAAGGTTTATGAGACAAAAAACAAGGAGAAATTAAGATTTTCCGAAAATTGAATTTTCATGCATTTTCATTGCATTTTGGGCTTTGGAACGTCAAAAAACACAGTAGACAAGACAAAGTTTGCCGGGGACAGCTAGTTAAATATATTTAGACTTGGACTATTAGAAACAAATTAGAAAAACAAATCTACCTATTATTTACGTTTCTTCAAATTTTGCTTCGCGGCTTCAATCTCTTGCTTCATATTAGCTTTAAATGCATCCATCATTCGTTTAAATCTTTCCGGTGTCATATCCCCTAATTTTTGTTCCTGTGCTATTGTTCGACCTTTGTAAAAAGCACTTACAAGTAATTGGGCTGCTCTGCGCATGGGGTAGCTCTCTGCAAGACGCTGAACAAGTTGTTCATTATTGGCCAAATACCGAAGAATCATGCGAATCATGATTAGAATTGGACGTTCTTATATTTTTTTATAAGTTGTTGTTTCAGCGCTAGTTGCTTGCGAAGGCTTTCAAGTCTTCTCAGCTGCTCCTCCTTGCTGTACTCAATTCCTGGCAATTGTCTAATGGTTATCCTAGCTGATTCTAGTCTTTTCTGCAATTCCAGAACCTAATCGATGAATGAAGGGATGAAAGTAAAAAAACAGGTTATGCATTAGCATTATCAAGTATGTATTACAAATATAGTTGTCTATCTATGTGATATTTTAGGATCATTTAATAGAAACAAGTGACATTTCAACACACGAAAACTAACGTGAATTTTTCCATACACAAAAATGCACGCTAATTGGGTTTTTAAATTTAGAATAATGTATTGATTTTTTGATTTTATACGAAAGAGCAGCTTTTTCTGAGCCACTATAATTTTTTTCAGATTTTTAGAACTTCATTTTGATACCTAAAATCAATTACAAAGAGATTTTTTTAAATTACCTTTTGACAGCTGGGCAACTGCTTGACAGCTCCGCCCAGTACAAAATGCGACGAGGGGTGATTCGACATATCGCTCCCATACAAACTACAAACTGATTTTTAAATAGGTTCCCGGGCACCAAAATTCATGAAAATTTGGATTTCGGCTCAGTTCGACATGCAGATTCAGAATATGGAATAATCTCAACACCGCTAAAGAAGCCAATTCAAAGGCTATTCAGATTGCATATGCAAATACATATTACCTACCCAATTTATTTGGGTAAAACGGCTAAATAATGATAAAACTAACAACCGGGGTAAGAGTGCCCAACTAACATTTTTGCTGGATAAGAGCTTAAAAGAGCTTTCTTTCGAATGCGTTTGCTCCATAAGCTCTTATGCAGCTACTTTTGTTAGTTGGGTGCACATATTTTCCCCCATGTTTCACAACCACATCTACAAAAAAAAGGTACGCATACATTTGAACTATGAAAACGCACATGAATACAAATCCTTGTGAAAATCAGATGGAAACAATGTGAAACTTTTTTCTGTGTAAATATCGTTCCCTTAATGCTAGAACTAGGTAACTTGAAATTTGACGTTTTTGAGTTGAATATCATATATATAAAATCCCAGCGTTGTCTGTCTGTTGTTGTCTGTTCACCAGAGTTGCAGTGTTTACCGACTCAAAGTTACCGTTCGAAAATCGCAATGCAAGGTTTAAACATCTCTAAACTCGTGGTGTACGATTGATTGATTGGTTTATTTATCTTTATTTGAGAGACTTTCAGCCCTTGGCTGGTTCGTCTCTCGTGGTGTACGATGTTAATCCCATTATTTGCAAGTTGGGACAAACCTATGTCGCATGGGTTTGTTTGTCGCAACAAATACAGGTTGCGACATTGTCATTATTGTTGCGTGATGGTTGAATTTTGATTCACTGCTCCAAACATTGAAAAGGCGCCGAAAGTGTGCGATGGTGTCGTTTATTAATGATGTTGCCACTCAACGCATTGATTCGTCTAGTATATTTTCAAAATTAAATTTATATGCTCCAACTCGCCAACTGCGTAGTAGAAACTTATTTACTGTAGATTTTCACCATAGTAATTACGCTAAATTCGGTCCACTAAATCAGATGATGTCCACTTATAATCAACATTGTAAAAGGATTGATCTTACCATGACTCGGACAAAATTGACAAAATACTTTTATGATACTCAAAACCAAGGAACTTAATAAATATTGTTAAGTGGAATAGTGCAATATAAAATGTACAACTAAGCATACTTATATAACTTACGGTCTACGAATGATTGACGTCAAATAAATAAATAAAATAAACAAAAATGTAAGTATAGATGTTGTGGATCTTAAGAAAATGAATGCCAGAGTAGTTTGGATGACCTAGATCACCCAGTTCATGTTCCATGAATTTTCGAGGGATGCTTTGAGGCTAGTACCGTAGACCTCCTCTCCTCTTCTTGGCGTAACGTCCTCACTAGGACAAAGCCTGCTTCTCAGCTTAGTGTTCTATGAGCACTTCCACAGTTATTAACTGAGAGCTTCCTCTGCCAATGACCATTTTGCATGTGTATATCGTGTGGCAGGCACGAAGATACTCTATGCCCAAGGAAGTCAAGGAAATTTCCTTTATGAAAAGATCCTGGACCGACCGGGAATCGAACCCGTCACCCTCAGCATGGTCATGCTGAATACCCGTGCGTTTACCGCCTCGGCTATATGGGCCCATACCGTAGACCATGTTCCGTGATCATTCATCGTGTATAAAATTTGGTTTAGAATGTTGGATTTATGACACAAATTTCGGAGTGCTTCGGAGGCCTAAGGATAGCTCTGAGATCAAAACATCATCAGACTATGATGGGTAAATACGTTGCATGTCAAGGATCAATGAAAACTATTGATGATTAGCAAAACGATGAAATTTAAGCAAAAACATCATTCCTTGCTAAGCGCTTGTACGAGTAGGCTGACAGGATCCCTATCTCCATCACAAGGCACTTTTTGCAGACGTTTTTTGGTGTCTTTTCCACCGCCCGTGTGGACTTTTTTATCACTAATTAGTTTATTAGTAGTTTGTTAGTGCAAACATTAGTGCCACAGGTGGGTGTTGTTCTTTGTTGTACATGCGAGTGTCGAGAAATAGTGTCGCACGATTGTATCTTTTTAGCGATAGGTCGACGGGTGCTTGAATGAATGATTGATGGTCGGTGAACAAGCTCTTGTTTTTCTTTGAAAGATGCAGATGTCTTGTTTTTCTTTGAAAGATGAAAGTCCCCAGTAGCATCTCTTCTCTTCGGACGTGTACGAACATCGTACGAAAACTGAAGGCAATCAGTCGGACATTGTCCTGTTGATGGGCGACATCGCGTCCGAAACCGGTCGACGAAAGGTAAATTTTAATATCTTGACGATTGTAAGAACTATAAGTGTTATGTTTCGTCTCACGTCGCGCGTATTGTGAATGTCGTTACTGTTCTTACGTTGGCACAAATCACGAAAATTTGATAATTTATCTGTTAGTTTGAAATCATCCTTCAGATATTTACTCAACAAGAACTGCAAAGTTCGTCACTTCAAGTGTCGGCCAAATTTTTCAATTAAATTTGTGTTAAAAAAAAAGTACAGTTCGGCACCTTACGGTGCACACTGGGGCAGGATTGAAAATACACGGAAAAAACCTCTAGCTCGTCGAGATGTCGAGATACGCACTTGGTGTCTTCAGAGAAAATATTTCTATGAACAAGGTCGATATTCTGAACGGTAGCATATTTTTCTTATGTTATTCGCATAAAAGTCCTATAAGCCATTTTGGCCATCTTTCATTTTAGCGGTATGGTGTCTTCGGCAAAGTTGTTCGGCTATTTATGCTTAAAAAGTTTGCCGAACACGTCAAATTTCCAAAGCCTACTGTTCTTGAGATATTAGTCGTTTCATAAAATACCTACCTAAAATCGAGTTTTTTCATTAAATTGCGTTTGTAAACAAATTTAATGTCCGTTTTCGAGTTATAATAATGAAAAATACTAAAATAAAACATATGTAAAATAAATTAGTTGGAAAAAACAAAATATGCAGTGATTTTTCATAGAAAGTTCCTGAAAATCACGCAAAATGTATATAGGACGTTCTTGCAGTCGGGCAAGTTCGGGCAAGTTTTTTCATCGGCGATCACCTAAAAAATGCATAAGCTTTCAGGTAAATTTTTTTCACCGACATGATATTTGATGATTTTTTTTAAATAGCGTTCAAAGTTTACTGCTTTGTGTGAATTAGTACAACATTTTTGCACATATTTTACCATGTTGTATGTTGCCAAGTGAACCATGAGAAGTATAAATGCAATCTAGTTACAGGTTTAGTCATTTTTAAGCTCCAAACAAATTGTAAAACACAAAAATGTCCTAAACACGCCATTTAGCCTTGGTTTTATCATTATCTTATATAATTTTATTTAATAGAATTATTTTTTGTGTGTTCAATGATCTAAAAACTCACTTTTATTGGCGTTTGGAACATTTTGGTGTTTTACTATTTGTTTGGAGCTTAAAAATTACTAAACCTGTAACTAGATTGCATTTATACTTCTCATGGTTCACTTGGCAACATACAACATGGTAAAATATGTGCAAAAATGTTGTACTAATTCACACAAAACAGTAAACTTTGAACGCTATTTAAAAAAATCATCAAATATCATGTCGGTGAAAAAAATTTACCTGAAAGCTTATGCATTTTTTAGGTGATCGCCGATGAAAAAACTTGCCCGAACTTGCCCGACTGCAAGAACGTCCTATATACATTTTGCGTGATTTTCAGGAACTTTCTATGAAAAATCAATGCATATTTTGTTTTTTCCAACTAATTTATTTTACATATGTTTTATTTTAGTATTTTTTATTATTATAACTCGAAAACGGACATTAAATTTGTTTACAAACGTAATTTAATGAAAAAACTCGATTTTAGGTAGGTATTTTATAAAACGACTAATATCTCAAGAACAGTAGGCTTTGGAAATTTGACGTCTTCGGCAAACTTTTTAAGCATAAATAGCCGAACAACTTTGCCGAAGACACCATACCGCTAAAATGAAAGATGGCCAAAATGGCTTATAGGACTTTTATGCGAATAACGTAAGAAAAATATGCTACCGTTCAGAATATCGACCTTGTTCATAGAAATATTTTCTCTGAAGACACCAAGTGCGTATCTCGACATCTCGACGAGCTAGAGGTTTTTTCCGTGTATTTTCAATCCTGCCCCAGTGTGCGGTGCTGGCCACACTGATTTGATCCGTAATTATGCGTCAGTATTTTGTCTAAGTTTGTGCGATCCGTCACTGTTAGTGTCGGCACAATATTTTGTTTTAATATATCGATTTCATGGCAAGTAGCATATTGATTCACCAGTCCTCTCAATTGCGAGGTGACGCAAAACATTTTTTATTCCATAAATTTTCATTTAAAGTTTTCATGGTCTCACCATTCTTCCAAATTGTGAGGTGACACATTTGTGTGTATACTGTATGATTGCATGGATCGCATCGCGGCGCCCTGGTACTCCACAGGCTCCGTTAGCGGTTAGGTTTTTATTAGACCCCCCTAGCCAATCATTCCTAGGCACGGTAAGCATAAAGCCGCATCACACCATGAATTAGGGGTCACCTGTTGGTGGATTCTTACCACCGAAACAGGCGGTCCGTAGTGTTATTCTTAGCCAATTGAGACAATCGCTACCGACACTACACAGCTATCTAGCCTGATCGAGAAAAGAAGTTAATATTGATGATCAACTTCATACGGACTCGAACAGCCGCATAAAACTCAGTCAAAATTCATGAGAATCTATCTTTTCTACATGTCATCTGCCTCCCAGGTTATAATCCTCTTCGTGTACACTTCACCAATGACAGTTCCTCTGTTAAATACGATCTGTCCATGAAACAAGCTATTCATGGAATACCAGATCAACTTCGGTGTATATCTATTCCTCGCATTTTTAACGAAAAGTACCAAAATGTAAATTCCTGTAAGAGATTCTTCACTGATGGGTCCCGCATCAATGGGTCTACTGGCTTCGGTGTTTTCTATGAAAATTCCACCGCCTTCCGAAAACTTCAAGAACCTTGTTCTGTTTATGTTGCTGAACTGGCAGCAATCGACTTCGTTTTGGGGATGATTTCCAACATGCCCGTAGACCATTTCTTCATCTTCTCGGATAGTCTTAGTTCTATTGAGGCACTCCGGTCGATGAAACCTGTAAGGCATGCATCTTACTTTCTTACAAAAATAAGAGAGCAGATGTGTGCACTGGTCGAATGATCATACAAGATTACCTTTGTATGGGTTTGTCAATTTATGGCGGATTCTCTCGCAAAGGTGCCCGAGCAGAGTAGAATATCAAAATAATAACAACTGAATCACCAAACCTGTTTTTATATCTTGGTTTGTTATTACTAACTTATTGAGGCATAACTTTCCCATCATAAGTTTTGTTGGGATTCTGATTTTGTTATGATTCTACAATTGCTATATTTTCTTTAAATATCATTTTAATAAGATGTTTTGTTGTAGAACAAGCTCTGTTATTATTGTATTATGGAGAGTGTGTGTGTGTGTGTATACAATCCATCGCCCACTGACCGGCAGTGCTTTTATGGAAGAAAAACGTCTGCGTCTATTGTTGATATATGCTGATATATATAGACGCAAATATTTTTAGTCCTGGAGATGGAAGGTGATAGCTCTACTGCACATCTAACGACCCATTTCGAGGTATGCCTTGACTCGCACGTGCATCCTGAGGTCGTCTTCTGTAACAGTAAGCCCCGCATTAATGAATCCAGGTATCAAATGGATATCTGCAATTCATTAACACTTCCTGAATCAAAAATTTGCATTTTTGTTTCTGGCACGTATTTAATGTTGGCACGGTAAAGGTTGGGTATGCTGCGCAATTCAGATCCCATTGTGATCCACTAGCCTCTGCCCAGCAACTCCTATCCCTACCTCCACGCGGTACCGGCCGGAAACTATGAGCAACCTTAGGGAAGATCGGGTAACCAACCCCGGTGGGACCTTTGGTCGTAGGCTGACAGGGAAGGGGGGGTTTGCTTCGGCAAACCTGAGCGTCTGTTCTCCAGGAGGAGCGGCTCACAACAGCGTCTGATCCCCATGTTAGGGGCGGCTGATCTACGTCCGAGTGCCAGGGAAGGACTCTAAGCTCAACTGTGCACTATGGTCCTCCGGAAAGTAGGGGGTTGGTGTCAGGCCCTACGAGCCAGCCGTAAAAAACCATTGTAACGGAAAATCAGCAACAGAATAATACGAACCGAGACCAACGGCAACGACCCCAGCGAACAAAAAGGACTTGCGATTGGAAACTCGGTACGTGGAACTGCCGATCTCTCAACTTCATTGGGAGCACCCGCATACTCGCCGATCTACTGAAGGACCGCGGGTTCGGCATCGTAGCGCTACAGGAGGTGTGTTGGACAGGATCCATGGTGCGAACGTTTAGAGGTAATCATACCATCTACCAGAGCTGCGGCAACACACGCGAGCTGGGAACAGCTTTCATCGTGATGGGTGATATGCAGAGGCGCGTGATCGGTTGGTGGCCGATCGACGAAAGAATGTGCAGGTTGAGGATCAAAGGCCGATTCTTCAACTTCAGCATAATAAACGTGCACAGCCCACACTCCGGAAGTACTGATGATGACAAGGACGCATTTTACGCGCAGCTCGAACGCGAGTACGATCGCTGCCCAAGCCACGACGTCAAGATCATCATAGGAGATTTGAACGCTCAGGTAGGCCAGGAGGAGGAATTCAGACCGACGATTGGTAAGTTCAGCGCCCACCAGCAGACGAACGAAAACGGCCTACGACTCATTGATTTCGCCGCCTCCAAAAATATGGCCATACGTAGCACCTTTTTCCAACACAGCCTCCCTTATCGTTACACCTGGAGATCACCACAGCAGACGGAATCTCAAATCGACCACGTTCTGATTGACGGACGGCACTTCTCCGACATTATCGACGTCAGGACCTATCGTGGCGCCAACATCGACTCCGACCACTATCTGGTGATGGTCAAACTGCGCCCAAAACTCTCCGTCATCAACAATGTACGGTACCGGCGACTGCCACGGTACAACCTAGAGCGACTGAAGCAACCGGATGTCGCCTCAGCATACGCGCAGAATCTCGAAGCCGCGTTGCCAGACGAGGGCGAGCTCGATGAGGCCCCTCTAGAGGACTGCTGGAGTACAGTGAAAGCAGCCATCAACGACACAGCCGAGAGCACCATCGGGTACGTGGAACGGAATCGACGTAACGAATGGTTCGACGAAGAGTGCAGAGCGGTTTTGGAGGAGAAGAACGCAGCGAGGGCGGTAATGCTGCAGCAAGGGACTCGACAGAACGTGGAACGTTACAAACAGAAGCGGAAACAGCAGACCCGCCTCTTTCGGGAGAAAAAGCGCCGCCTGGAAGAAGCGGAGTGTGAAGAAATGGAACTGCTGTGCCGTTCCCAAGAAACACGGAAGTTCTATCAGAAGCTCAACGCATCCCGCAACGGCTTCGTGCCGCGAGCCGAAATATGCAGGGATAAAGACGGAGGCCTCTTGACGGACGGACGTGAGGTGATCGAAAGGTGGAAGCAGCACTTCGATCAGCACCTGAACGGCGTGGAGAACGTAGGCACGGGAGCCCACGGCAACGGAAGGAACGACGACGCCAGTGCAGCGGAGGACGGAAATGAACCAACTCCCACGCTGAGGGAAGTTAAGGATGCCATTCACCAGCTCAAAACCAACAAAGCAGCTGGTAAGGATGGTATCGCAGCTGAACTCATCAAGATGGGCCCAGAAAAGTTGGCCACCTGTCTGCATCGGCTGATAGTCAGGATCTGGGAAACCGAACAGCTACCGGAGGAGTGGAAGGAAGGGGTAATCTGCCCCATTCACAAGAAAGGCGACCATTTGGAATGTGAGAACTTCAGGGCGATCACTATTTTGAATGCTGCCTACAAAGTGCTATCCCAGATCATCTTCCGTCGTCTGTCACCTAAAACAAATGAGTTCGTGGGAAGTTATCAAGCCGGCTTCATCGACGGCCGGTCGACAACGGACCAGATCTTTACCGTACGGCAAATCCTCCAGAAATGCCGTGAATACCAGGTCCCAACGCACCACCTGTTCATCGACTTCAAAGCGGCATACGATAGTATCGACCGCGCAGAGCTATGGAGAATCATGGACGAAAACGGCTTTCCTGGGAAGCTGACTAGACTGATTAAAGCAACGATGGACGGTGTGCAAAACTGCGTAAGGGTTTCGGGTGAACTATCCAGTTCATTCGTATCTCGCCGGGGACTGCGACAAGGTGACGGACTCTCATGTCTACTCTTCAACATCGCGCTGGAAGGTGTGATGCGACGAGCCGGGCTCAACAGCCGGGGAACGATTTTCACAAAATCCGGTCAATTTGTGTGCTTTGCGGACGACATGGACATTATCGCTAGAACATTTGGAACGGTGGCAGAACTGTACACCCGCCTGAAACGCGAAGCAGCAAAGGTCGGACTGGTGGTGAATGCCTCAAAAACAAAGTACATGCTGGTAGGCGGAACCGAAAACGACCGGATCCGTCTGGGTAGTAATGTTACGATAGACGGGGATACTTTCGAGGTGGTGGAGGAATTCGTCTACCTCGGATCCTTACTGACGGCTGACAACAACGTGAGCCGAGAAATTCGGAGGCGCATCATCAGCGGAAGTCGGGCCTACTACGGGCTCCAGAAGAAACTGCGGTCGAAAAAGATTCACCCACGCACCAAATGCACCATGTACAAAACGCTAATAAGACCGGTGATCCTCTACGGGCACGAGACATGGACCATGCTCGAGGAGGACCTACAAGCACTCGGAGTTTTCGAGCGACGCGTGCTAAGAACGATCTTCGGCGGTGTGCAGGAGAACGGTGTGTGGCGGAGAAGGATGAACCACGAGCTCGCTGCACTTTACGGCGAACCCAGCATCCAGAAGGTGGCCAAAGCCGGAAGGATACGTTGGGCAGGGCATGTTGCAAGAATGCCGGACAACAACCCTGCAAAGCTGGTGTTTGCAACGGATCCGGTTGGCACAAGAAGGCGTGGAGCGCAGAGAGCACGATGGGCGGACCAGGTGGAGCGTGACTTGGCGAGCATTGGGCGCGACCGAGGATGGAGAGCGGCAGCCACAAACCGAGTATTGTGGCGTACTATTGTTGATTATGTCTTGTCTTAATGATGTTGAACAAATAAATGTATGTATGTACGTATTTAATGTAGTAAATTGCATATATATGAATAAAGTGGTGCAAGGAAAGGTCTCACCGAATTTCGCATAATTTGCCAGTACACTCAATTTTTCAGCAACGATGGATCCAGCAATTCCAAGGCTTGATCAGCGGTATCGGGACTCATAGGCACATTCGGAATATACAAACGGTATTGATTTTACTACACAAGAAACGACGTGGAGAGAACAATCGAGCTGGCTTTACAGTAATACGTGCATAAAACTTAATTTTTCACACGCGGAACAGATCGGGCGGTGTAGACCCGGCCATAGTAGCGGAATTGTCGAATCAAATTCTCCGGATGGCATAGCACCACATAATTCGACCAAAACCCCAATGAACCCCAATGCACAAAACTGATTTAACTAAACTTCACAAACTCAAAAGCAGCGGAACATTTTTCACTCAAATCACTTCACCAAATGTTTTTCAAAATGTTTTCAGCAATGCAAAACCTCACCGGCCATTTGAACTTTTCTTCGGCCGAATTGAATTCAATTTCACGAAGAAGCGAAAAAAAACGTGACACAAAGCAACGATGCAGCGACCCGCGCGCACGACCTGCTGCGATCAACTCTCGTGAATTCGGTCCTGAAGCTGCATGCCAAACTGAGCCGAAATTCAAATTTTCATCAATTTTGGTGCCCGGGAACCTATTTAAAAATCAATTTGAAATTTGTATGGGAGCGATTTGTCGAGTCACCCCTCGTCGCATTTTGTACTGAACGGAGCTGTCAAGCAGTTGCCCACACTCTTAGAAAAAATCATGTAAATTTAAGTTCTCTTGGATGCACACACACTAAGATCAGCTCGGTATTTTTCCAATGTTTTTACTGAGTTCTCAACAGCAGATTTAACTCGGTACGCTCGGTTGTTTCTTTTGCAGATAATCCGTAAATGTGTTACCGAGCTCAGCTAACAAACTGTCAAAAGTTGCTGATGCACGGTAAATATCGTTACTGGTGAACGGTAAATACGATTACCGAGTGTACCGAAATAAATCTGCTGTTGAAAACTCAGTAAAAAGATGAAAAAATACTGAACTCAGTGAAAAAATTACTGAGCTGGAACATCTGAATCTTAGTGTGCATAAAAGGAGCGGCCCGTTTGACACAAATTTACGTCTTCTATCACAAATAAAGTCGAGCTGGCAATCGCTAAAACCGAATCGACAGATGAAACATATGAAAGTAAAATAATGAACCAGATTCGAACTCTGGTCCGCTGATTGAGAGGCACGGACTATACCTCTCGGTCATATCACCGAGTTGTAGGGCAAGTGATAAATATAAAACTGTTTCTACCTAGCTGGTCAGATAGTTTTGTTGACATCTTGTGCAATCAACTCGAACTTACACGATGGATGTAAAATTCAGACAAATTTGCCATTCAGTCATAAAATGTTTACGTACGTTGATGGTTTACGTCACGTGTAAATTCCTAATTTTTTAAGAGTGCAGCTGTCAAAAGGTGATTTCAAAAAATCTCTTTGAAATTGATTTTAGGTACCAAAATAAAGTTTTAAAAATCTGAAAAAATCATAGCGGCTCAGAAAAAGGTGCTCTTTTGTTTAAAAATAAAAAAATCATTGAATTTTTCTTAATTTAAAAACCCAATTATCCTTATGGTAAAGGGCGGCACTAGTCTTGCCAAGCCGAAATATCGCTAAAAAGCAAAAAAAAAACGGTAAAACCCGCAAAAGTTTTGCCGTTTTTTTCCTCATAGCATGTCATAAGAATATTTTATAAAAATAAGTTTATATTTATTTATTTATTATTCTCATGGCATTCACTTATTATTGTATTATGGAGAGTGCACCATTATTTGATCATCAATAGCACAACAATAAAGTTTTGCAATCACAACTACACCATGCGAGATTTACAGCAAAAGAAATGAAAAAGTTAACATTTGCTGATTTCCATACAAAAAGTCATGTTTGGAGTCTTTTTTATTTCTATTTAGTTCGATCCATTTTAGTGGAAAAAATGTAGAATTTCTGTTGGTTCTATTTTGGAAATAAAAAAGTGAACAACCATGATCCACCATAACTTATAAACAAAATTAATTTAGAAATTATCTCAAGTTCGTTTGGGCCAGGAAGATTGAAAGCGTGCAATTCTCTTTGAATGACTAGCTTATGAGTTATTGTGGGCTATGGTCTTAAGTATTCATGGCTG